>NW_024422865.1:0-5507 GCF_014898765.1 Herpailurus yagouaroundi
GACTTATATTTATAGGTCTTCTTTTCCATGAATGTTGATGGCACTAAGACAATACGACTTGGGGGCTGGGTGTGTGACCTCAAGGGGGATTGTAGTGCCTGGCTTCTGTCCCTGCAAATGAAAAACTAGTATGGTCTCAAGGGACCTCAGAAATCAGTGATTCCAAACGCTTTATCCTTCCTTCCTTCTTCTTTTTTTTTTTTTTATTTTTTTTTTCAACGTTTTATTTATTTTTGGGATAGAGAGAGACAGAGCATGAACGGGGGAGGGTCAGAGAGAGAGGGAGACACAGAATGGGAAACAGGCTCCAGGCTCTGAGCCATCAGCCCAGAGCTTGACGCGGGGCTCGAACTCACAGACCGCGAGATCGTGACCTGGCTGAAGTCGGACGCTTAACCGACTGCGCCACCCAGGCGCCCCCTTCTTTTTTTTTTAATAAGTATTTTAAAGCTTTCTCAGTCTTTTTTTTTTCAATGTTTACAAATTGAATTATGTCAGACAGAGTACAAGCGGGGGAGGGGCAGAGAGAGAGGGAGCCACAGAATCTGAAGCAGGCTCCAGGCCCCGAGCTGTCGGCACAGAGCCCGATGCGGGACTCAAACCCACGAACCATGAGATCATGACCTGAGCCAAAGTCGGACGCTTAACCGACTGAGCTACTCACGCGCCCCTTATTATAGTTAACTTAAAAAAAAAAATCTCCTAAGTCCACATGAAATTTAACTGGATAGATGGCACAAAATAAGAATATACTTTTTTCCTAATCTATTTTTTTCAACAGCATATGTGACATGATTTTTTCTTTTTCTTAACGTTTTATTTATTTTTGAGACAGGGAGAGACAGAGCATGAACAGGGGAGGGTCAGAGAGAGGGCGACACAGAATCCGAAACAGGCTCCAGGCTCCGAGCTGTCAGCACAGAGCCCGACGCGGGGCTCAAACTCACGGACCGCGAGATCATGACCTGAGCCGAAGTCGGCCACTTAACCAACTGAGCCACCCAGGCGCCCCGTGACATGATTTTTTCTCTTCTGTTGTTTTTCATGTGTTATTAAATCTTCAATTAAAAAATAAGCTCATTTTTGGGCTACTGATTCTCCTCTTGTATTAATTAACTTTTGTCTGTTCTTGAACCACTGCTGCACTACTTGAATTCTTGTTGCTTTATAATACATTTAAGTTCCTGTGAGGACTAGTCTTCTCCCTTATTACACTTTAAAAAATAATTTTGTGTTAAAGATTTTATTTATTTTTAATGTTTATTTATTTTTGAGAGAGACAGAGTGTGAGGAAGGGGAGGGGTGGAGAGAGAGGGAGACACAGAATCCGAAGCAGCTCCAGGCCCTGAGCTGTCAGCACAGAGCCCGACGCGGGGCTCGAACTCACGAACTGTGATCATGACCTGAGGCGAAGTCAGATGCTTAACTGACTGAGCCACCCAGGCGCCCCAAACTCCTTATCGTATGGACAAAGAAACGGAGGGTCAGAAAGGCAGCCTGCAAGTTATACCCGCGCAGCTCAGGAGACACGTCCCCAGTCTCTCAGCCTAGTTAGGGATTCTTTGTACCACACGCCCCCTCGGGAGTCCACACTGAATTCCTTCCCACTGCACTATCAGCACCCTGGATTTGAGACACGAAAGGTCAGAAGAGACTAGCTTTGGCAATGAGCACCGCCATCTCCTCTCCTACTTCCTTGTAGGACCTTTCAACGTCAGAGGTGGCATGAATCCGCAGGAACCCAACAGATTAAAAACCAGCCACACTGCACACAAGGGCTGTGTGAATCCAGCACTTAAGCCCCAGTTTGCTTACTGTAAAGTGAACATGGTATGCAATGTGCTCAGGCCCAAGATATGTGTGTGTGTGTGTGTGTGTGTGTGTGTGTGTGTGTGTGTGTGTGTGTGTGTGTATGAAAATGCTTGTGAACTTTAAGAATTAACACAAGAGATTCTGCAAATGTTTTTTTAAAGGCAAAAAACTAAGTAACTGTAGGATCTCGTCAGACCTCCAGCTCTGTCTAGAAGCTGCCCAGAAAGGACCTAATTATCTAAGGAAAAGCCAGCTGGAAAACCCAAGTGTCCACTAACCAGGGAAAGACGGGTTGATCCGGTGGACACAAAATAGCAGCCCTGGTTTCTACCACCTTGACCTTCTTTAATTTTAATGCACATAAGAGGCAAAGAATTAAAGGCCGTGAAAGTAAAGCAAACACATTCTAAAAACCACATAACATATCAGCTTCCCAACACACCTCTGAAATTCAAAGGTGGATTTGGGGGAAGCGGCCAGTCCATGTTAAACAGGGGGCAGTTAGCACATGCTTCCCAGGGCCATGTCACTCCAGCTGGGCAAGAGATGCCTCATACAACCTGTATGGTTAACACCAACACATACGGTCGTTTCTAATACTTTCTAAAAAAGCGCTTCTGTGTGTGTTCTGCTCGTGCATCTATGAGGATACCCTGCAAATTTTTTAAGGGGTGTGTGTCAGCTTGAGTGTGTATGTATGTGAGAGAGAAAGAGAGACCATGTTTCTTCCACCATGCATGACAAAAAGCAAATGTGGAGATGTACCTCCTACTACTGTCCGTGGAATACTTTTCTGCAACATAATAATGAAAAATATTTATAGAATACCCCTCAAAGATTCTGCTTCGCAAGGGAAATATGCCAGCCCTTCATCTGACCTGCACCCAATTTTCAGATATTTTACGTGACACGTTTCATTCCTTCATTCTGTAAGACTTCAGTGTGTAAGGCGGCAGGCCATTTTATAGGTTTCTGAAAACCTTTCTTCAAACTCCTTTTCCTTTTTACTTCTCAATAGCATGGCCACTACATATGCATTTTAAAAGAACGCCTGCCCATGGGAGTCAGTAAATGCAGACTCAAACAGTGTATGCATGTGTGAGCATACGCACACACACGTATATGCAGCAATTTCTCTGAAAATGGCATCCTCCCTCCAGACACAAAAGCATCTGCTAATAGCGAAGGCATTTCACAAATCTTTCTTTTACAATATAGAAGGTAAAGACTCAGAGCACACGTACAGTAAAACCTGTGAAGAAACGGCATGCCTCTGAGCTGTCACAATCACGGTGGGGAGCAAAACCTAAGACCTGCACAATACTCAGAACCACACTGATTGCATTTTCTACATTTAGGCGTTTTTCACTGCAATTAGCAGTCTACGTGTGAATCTAGCCACAGAGCATTGTTCCATGACTAAACGTGCACACCTGATTTTGCTGCCCGCCCCCCCCCCCATTTCCATGTGGCCGACTCACCATTTCCTTTCAATATCTTCAGTCAGTGCCTCGGTCATGAAAATGCTAATTTCCTACTGGCACAGAAAAAGCAAAGGCGAGACGCTGTTCACACCGTGCCGGCCTTCTGCCGATCTCACGCAGAGCGATGCTCCCACATCCCAGGCTACCGGTCCCACTGGCACCATGGCTTGCAGCCCAGAATGCGGTACGGAAAGCCACTGCCTTCTCATTTCAGAGCACGTTTAGCCAACTGCCAAACCGAAAGCTGCGAAGTCTGCATGGATCCAGAAGCACAGAAGCAGCACAGGCGCGTGTCTGCACACGTACGTGCGTGCGTGCGTGCAGAGCTGGAATCTGCACCCCAACCTGCATCATTTTTCATTTCCAGGCAGCACAATAAACAAGGAAAACATTTACAGACCTCCCCGGATCTCACCCACTGTGCTGCCTGAGCTGACAACCTGCTCGTAAAGACAGGAGAACAAAAGAGACACTCGTAACTACACATGGAAGCAGCAGAGGCATGAGGCGACGGGTCCCATCCTGGGCGAGCTGCCTAAGAACAAATCCGGGAGTCTCTTACCGGCTCCCCGCTGGCTGCCTGCGCGTGGTGGAGCAGCAGGAACACGGCGGGGTGCTCCCTCCAGGGACGGGGCAGCCGCACCCTGCCGCAGCCCCTGGGTCTAGCTGCCTCCGGCACAGAGGAGCCTCAAAGCCATGCTCACAGCAGCTGGCCTGTCTGTGCCTGCTGCCTCGTGATGGACAAGTTCACGCAGGCTCTGTCAACTCTAACCTCCCTGACTCAAGGCTCCCTTGTATTTCATGTTACTTCATCAACAACTCCTGACCTCAGGGGGAACATTCCCAAGGCTTCTATGCTTAGAACCCCCACCCCCAAAGACTTGCCCTTTTAAAGCTACCAAAAGGCTCGGGTGTCTTTCCTCCTTACCGTTTAAAAGGAGGAAACACAGGAAAGCCCAGTGAATGTATTTTATGCAGCTTTGTCAATTTAACTATGCTAATCACATATAGCATGTGCGATACACTGTTCGACCCTAAAACCGTAATAAAATCAGACAGAACAATGAAAGAAAAAACCCCACTGAAAAGCCTATTTTATATCTATCTGCATTCTCTTTATACTCTTGGGTTTATTAGACACTCATTAGGAACATAATCTACCGAACAACTGATAAAGTATTTCCGGAAGTTTTACTGTGTGCAAAGCCTTCAGTGAAGAAGACAAGGAAGTCACAGGCTGACCGCGACTTGGCTGACCGTGACTTACCAGTTCATCAGTTCACAATGATCCATATTTAAAGTCCCTGCCCTCCACCTCCCTTCCTAAAGCAGCCCAAGACCTCAGTGCTGCCCCAGTACAGGAAGCATGCTCCCACCCACCACAGGCCCTAACAGCGCCCTCCCATCTGGACAGTCCCAGCCCTCCCGAGTCCTGTGCTTACCTAACCTCAAGATGGGTTTTCTCTTTTCAACCTGCTTCTATCAGCCTCTTCTAAATTCATGGCAGTTAGTTCTGAGTCTTGCTCATTTAACCGAGTCACACATACTACTCTGCAGTACCTTCCATGTTACTGCTATATTCGTTAAGAGTGACTTTTTCCTTTTATCCACACCTACTTATCTTCAGCACTGTGCTGATGCATTAATGTTATATCCAGGAAGCATTTAAATAAGTCTCCGAAGAAGGCTGCTGTAGGCCAGGGACATGAAGTCATTAACCGAGGTGGCCTGATGCAATGAGAATGAGAATTTAAACCTGTGTCTTCAACCCCAAAGCTTACCTTCTTTCTAGACTTCTCATGTCCACTGATTATTTACCAAGTACATGGTCCTGTTTCTAAGACAAGGCAAAATTGGCCCCAGGCCACACCCTTAACACTCAGTGCACAGGGCACACCCACCCACGTAATACACGTCCAGTAAGATGGTGGCTGATTAGATATTTCACCCCACTCACTGTTCAAAAGGTACGTTCCTAATATTTACAAACTGAGTAACTCAAAATGCATTATACGAATACCATTTTGGGGGTGCCTGGGTGGCTTAGTCAGATAAGTGGCGGACTTTGGCTCAGGTCATGATCTCATGGTTTGTGACCTTGAGCCCCGCATCGGGCTCTGTGCTGACAGCTCTGAGCCTGGAGCCTGCTTCAGATTCTGTGTCTCCCTCTCTCTCTGCTCCTCCCCCCACTCATGCTCTCTCTTTCTCTCT
>NW_024422866.1:0-7492 GCF_014898765.1 Herpailurus yagouaroundi
CCTTCTAACAAGCTAGGTAAGGCTTTCCCCCTCATTCCATGACCCCCTTGGGGCCCAGGAGTGAGCCTGCCTCCTGGGATGTGATGCCCGGCCTGGGTATTATGGATGCCCCAACCCCAGCCAGGCTGTTGCACGACAAAGTCCAGTGCCTGGTGCATGTCCCTCTGACCGTGTCCCTCGGGGAAAGGGCCCCTCCAGCTTCAGCGGATGCTCTGGAGTAGAACCCTGACCGTGCCCAAGTCCCTCCCCTTCCCGTCGTCAGCCAGCTGGGGGCAGCTCCCCACCTTGTGCTGCCGTGAGCACAGCCACACACACACGGCTGGACCCGGCCGCACCTAGAAGCTGGAAGCCGTCCACATCTGGGAGAGGTCGGAAGAGCTCAAGTCCCACAGGGGCCCTGGGAGAGGGCAGGTGTGGTCTCTGCTTTCAAGACGCTGAAGACACGGCCTCGGCTTCGAAGATGCACGGTGACAAAACAGCCAAGCAGAAGAGTTTAAAATATTAACCCAGCTTCAGAAAGTTAGATATTTAAGAAAAAAATACATACTAGGTACACACTAAGAGAAACTAGAAATTTTCAAAATAACTTTTTAATAAAAAAAATTTTTTTTAGATGTTTATTTTTGAGAGACAGAGAGTGAGCAGGGGAGGGGCAGAGAGGGAGGGAGACACAGAATCCGAAGCAGGTTCCAGGCTCTGAGGTCAGCACAGACCCCCGACGCGGGGCTCCAACTCACAAACCATGAGATCATGATTTCAGCTGAAATCAGACGCTTAACTGACTGAGCCACCAAGGCACCTCGGAGCCCTTCCTTTTTAAATGTTGAAAAAATTTTCAAGGATAGGGGCTCCTGGGTGGCTCAGTTGGCTGAGTGTCCAACTTCAGCTCATGTCATGATCTCATGGCTCATGAGTTGGAGCCTGCATTGGGCTCTATGCTGACAGCTTGGAACCCGGAGCCTGTGTCTCCCAATTCTGTCTCCCTCTCTCTCTCTCTGCCCCTAACCCACTCGCATTCTCTGTCTCTCTCAAAAATAAACATTTAAAAATTTTTTTTTAAATTTTCAAGGATAAAGTCAATGGCGATAGAAAGATCCACAGACAGAGTAAGAAAATAAGAAGTCTTAAGGATTTGCCAGCAAAGGCACCTAACCATTTAGCTCCGAGGAATGCCTGGAACAGTGAGTCAAGCCATACAAAGGAACCTTTAAAAGGCAGTTGCATTCCAGAGTCCCAGCAATTGATATGCAGCTCAGGTCACTCACTGTCATGCAGAACATGCTAATGACACATTATCAAGGAGAAGGCTGCTCCAGGAGGAGGCTCCCAGGACACCTGCAACCTCTGGGCAGGCGGGAGCCCAGCACCTGGGTCTGAGACAGGGCAGCAAAGCAAAACAAACCTCATCTGGATTTTCTCTCTGCCCCTCCCCTGCTGGTGTGCGCTCTCTCTCTCCTAAAATAAATAAATAGACTTTAAAATAAAAGCTGACGGGTGCCGGGGTAGCTTAGTCAAGTCAGCATCTGACTCTTGATTTCAGCTGAGTTCATGATCTCATGGTCGTGGGTTTGAGACCCAAGTCCGGCCCAACACTGATAGCATGCAGTCTGCTTGGGATTCTCTCTCCCCCCAGCGCCTGGCTGTTTTCTCCTCTGTCTGCTGCCATGAAAGGTCCGAGGCAGGGCAGCAAAGCAAAACAAACCTCATCTGAAGAGGAACCCCCCCCCCGCCCCGCCCCAAGGCCACATAAATGCTGCTCAGGACCCCAGTCACCCTGTGATAGGGGCAGAAATGACCAGAAGTCCAAAAGGAGAAAGACTATATACAGACACATACATACACACACACCAAATGCCCAGGGAATCCCATCAACACTGGTATTATTCAAATCTACGTTGTTGATTTGGGGATGCGGCCGGTCAGCCCCATGTCTAACTGTGCTTTCCAGATCCGAGAAGTGACGGTTTTATTTCCAGGTTCTTTCTGCTCACGATGAGCCCTGTTGTGGCCCTGGGTTCCTCTCTCTGGGCCACAGGTTTCTGCTCCGTCTCACACAGGCCCTCTGCTCCTGGTCACCCGTAGCCCAGGACTGGTCTCACTCTCCAATGCTAGCGTGGTTCACAGTCTCCACTCACCTCACTGGGCTATAAGCGCCTCCACGGAGGGCAGGAGACCAGGCTATCTTCTTGAAGCCTCACAAGCAAATATCGCATGCACCATGGCACACGGTCACCCAAACATCAATGTACAAATGCATCTGCTGCTTTCAGTCACTGTGCACAATGGTAAGGAGCAAGGCTGTGTTGCTTTCCTTCCTCCCTTCCTCCCTCCCCTTTCTTTTATGTTTATTTTTTATTCTTGAGGGAGGGAGGGAGAGAGGGAGAGAGAGACAGAGAGAGAGAGGGAGGGAGAGAACAAGTGGGGGAGGGGCAGAAAGAGAGGGAGACAGAGAATCCAAAGCAGGCTCCAGGCTCTGAACTGTCAGCGCAGAGCCGGATGTGGGGCTCGAACTCACAAACTGTGAGATCATGACATGAGCCGAAGTCGGACGCTTAACCGACTCAGCCACCCAGGTACCCCATTTCTTTTTTTTTTTTTAAGTTTATTTACTTTGAGAGAGAGAGAGAGAAAGAGAAAGAGAAAAGAGAAAGAGAGAGAGAGAGAAAGAGAGCAAGCTGGGGAGGGACAGAGAGAGGGACAGAGAATCCCAAGGAGGCTTCACACTGTCAGCTCGGTGCCTGACGCAGGGCTCGAACTCACAAACTGTGAGATCATGACCTGAGCCCAAGTCAAGAGTCGGATGATGGGGCGCCTGGGTGGCGCAGTCGGTTAAGCGTCCGACTTCAGCCAGGTCACGATCTTGCGGTTCGTGAGTTCGAGCCCCGCGTCAGGCTCTGGGCTGATGGCTCAGAGCCTGGAGCCTGTTTCCGATTCTGTGTCTTCCTCTCTCTCTGCCCCTCCCCCGTTCATGCTCTGTCTCTCTCTGTCCCAAAAATAAATAAACGTTGAAAAAAAAAAAATTAAAAAAAAAAAAAAAAGAGTCGGATGCTTCACGGACTGAATCACCCAGGCGCCCTGCGAGGCTGCATTTTCTGAGACGCAGCCAGTCAGGTTCTCAGAGAAATAACTTTGCAGGTGAACATTCCCATCATAACTGAACATTTTTAGACTGCTCTGGAATCACTAATTAATTCAGCACTGCTTTGCAAGTTGGGTTAACCATTGTCTCCATCAAGGAAAAGAGAAACATTTCTAGCTCTCGGATGACTTACGTAACGCGTACCACAGGGTCCTCCTTTCCTAAGTACTTAGAGGGACAATGAGAGGAGAGGGACACACGGTCACTTCTGACTCGGACACTCATTTCTTGCTCACGGCTCTTCCTCCTGATGCACTTTAGTGTGTGAGGCCACGGTGAGGCTCTGGCCCACATTTCATTTGGGGTTTCACTAGGCAGATGCTTCCCATCACAGCACCATTTACCAGCTGTGTGACATCGGCAAGAGACAGTGTGTCACCAAGCCTCATTTCCTCACCATGGGATACCGCGGGGGGGGGGGGGGGGCCCCCCCCGCGGCGGAGGCGGCAGACCCCCCCCGCGCGGCGGGATCCACGTGGCGGCCCCCACCAGCCACACGCTGCGCGGAGCCCCCAATGGGAGAGTGCCCCGTGTGGCGGAGCAGACCCGAACGCAGGTTTCCGTGGCAGCACCGCGTACCCCCCTGCCCACGCCACGCCGCGCCACGCCGCGCCACAGCGCGGCACAGCCAGGTAGGGCCGCCCAGGCCTCCACCTGGGGAAGGGCATCCCCATGGCAGCTGCTCCGGGGCGCTTACGGGTACCGCCACAATCCCGTGGGATGGAACTGCCCAAGTGAACGACGGGGAGAGACAGACAACACTCGGGTGTTTCCTCCTTTCATTTCAATATTACGAAAAATGCTAACTCCTACCGTTCACAAAGCCAGCCCGCCGCTGACGTCAGCCAGGGTGGCTGGCATACTGGAGATGGTTCAAGAGCAGTACTTGCGAGTGTATGTGGCAAAGCCAGGTCTGCACGGGACAAAATGACTCCACAGGCCAACCGGGTAGGACTCAGAAGTGCTGCCTTCCAGGCAGAGACAGGCCTCCCAGAAGCGGTGGAGGTCAACATTCACAGTTTTAGGCAGCACACATCCATTGCCTGTGGGTATGGAGGACGGCGATTTTGCGAAGGCTGGAACCGTTTATTAGAAATCACAGCTTCTCTCCCTGTATCTGCATGGAACACCACCAGGCAGGCTGTCTCAAGAACAACACTGCCACCGGACATTCAGACAAGCCAGGTGCCTGGAGAGACAAGGGACGCTCACGCCACAAGTACAAGTCTCCGGAACGAGTCCCTGGTGTCTCCGCTGATCTTTGTGTGCCCAAGGGAACTCCCAGCACACACACATGGCCGCAGTGAAGCACACGCAGGAAGGTCTTCTGTCTACACAGCACCCCCTCAGAGCCAAACAAGGTGGGAGAAGGTGACAATGATGGGCAAGGCATGGAAGTGAAAGAGGCAATCAACCGATTCACTGATGAACAGACAGAAACGACTAGAAACGTCTCCAACAGAATGAACACCCAGGGATAATGGCACCACCCACTCTTTCCTTGAAAATGCCAGACTACCACAGGATTTCCCAGATGGTGAGCCCCTGGAGGCTAAAGGCTGTCTGGCTGTCGTATCCCAGTTTCCGAGTATGCAAACAACACCTACCAAATGCATGGACAGGTACACTAGTGATGAGGGAGAGAGCGGTTTCCATGAGTCCTGTCCCAATTCCGTGTCTCGCAGAATCACCTTCTGGGAGGGGAGGGGCGCTGAAATCGTTTTCAATCCAGTCATCTCTTTACTGCAACGTCTCCACTAAAGTTATTCCCTCTGCGTCAGACCCAAAGAGGCTCTCTCTTCTGTGATTCTAATGCCACACGGGGAAAGCAAATCACTTTAGAAAATCAGATGAATGTTACTTCTTCATTATCTTAACAGATGGATCAAAAGACTTGCTCCCTTTGGGTTTTGTTTTTTGCTTGCAGGAATTTGGGTGGTAAATAGGAATGAAGCTGAATTGAGAGGGCTCGTAAGTCGTTTGTAGTTAAGTGGAGGAGAACAGATTACTAGAGAGATTCCACACACACAGAGGATCCAAATCAGAACGTACAAGCACAGATTTCTTGAAGGACTAGTGTCCAATCACAGAAAGTACTTAGATTTAGAGACTGTAGTCTGTGACCGCCCCTCAAGCATCCAACTCTGTGTTCAGAACACGTGTTTTGAACCTATTCCAGGCCTCTTTCATTTCTGTGGCTAGAGAGACACTTGTTCCTGGTTCCAAGATGTGACACTTGGAAATTTTTGTCTGTTTTAATGTGTTTATTTCATTTATTTTTGAGAGAGAGAGAGCGCGAGAGGGCACATGAGCGGGGGGAGCACAGAGAGGGGGACAGAGGATCTGAAGCAGGCTCTATGCTGACAGCAGACAGCCCGACATGGGGCTCGAACTCACGAACCGTGAGATCATGATCTGATGATCTGAGTCAAAGTCAAACAAACACCTAACCTACTCAGCCACCCAGGCACCCCTGAAAATTGATGAATTGTTTTGTTTTGATTGAACCAAAATCCCCAAATCAGGCAAATTCTCTCTGCCAATGAAAGCTCCAGACCAGTGAGAAACAGACACAAATGGACTAAAGATGACATTTTCACGTGCTCGGTTAGCAAAGTTTTCTCCAGGCATTCCGTTATCAGCTTTCCTAAAAATACGTTCTGTGCAAAGTTCAAAGTGGGCAAGCCTGATCCGAACTGCAAGGTTTAAGAACTAGCCAAACTGATCAAATCAAGATTTCAGGGGGAAGTGGGGCTGGCCAATGACACTGCTCCGCTGCTGGCTACAGACTGCACTCAGTGTGGTCTGCAGGCTTTAAGTAGGTGACCCGGCAGGGCACGATTAGTCTTCTGAAACCGCAGGACACAAGAGTGTGTGCCACAAGTCACCCCACAGTCCCAGCGCACCCTGCCGTCTCTTCTGATGGGCGTTTGGATCCCCTGGTCCAGCTGCACCTGCGGCCAGCCAGGACCCCACTCTCAGCATGGGTCAGCCCACGTCCGACCAGAAAATACCTGAAGCAGGACACACAATACAAACCACAAGAGATACAGTAAAAAGTTCTCTCTGCCTTCTGAGACCCTGGCAGCTCCTTCCGCAACTCATGGGAAGCTATTACCAGTTTGAAGCCTATCAAAGAAAACAGGGGAAACGTAATCAATATCAGAGGCTTTCGACCCTCCCAGGCATGAGGTTACCCTGTCCATATTTCTTTCCAAGATGTGTAAAAAAGCAGCTTCCTGGACCCACCCCTCCAATTCTCAAGAACATTCTGAAGGAACGTAGGGGATGATGCTACAGACATACAAATCTAAGCTCTCCTCGAACTTACTCCACAAGAAGCCAGCTCCGGGCAGAGGTAGGGACTGATGAGGACACGTACGCCTGCAAATCTGTTATCTTAGCAAAAGCCTTCCTGGGAATCTGGATGTCAAGGCAGTGCTGAGAATCTCTGCTTTATGGGACCCTCCCCTCCCAAATTCCTTCTCTCCCCTTGTTCTAACCACTTGATCTGAGTATTACAAACTACGCCTGAAGCTTTAATCCTTGGCTTGGCATGTCCCTTCGAAACCAGACGATCATCCTCTGAAGACACAGTGAGATTAAGTACCCCTTGGTACCAGCCTTGGAGGGATAAAGCCTTGATGTTTCATTCTCCACCAAGAAAGGCTTCTCAAACCCTGGGCCCAGGGGATTTGGGCCTTGGCCTGTAGTTTGTCAAACCCTGCTCTAAAAGGCAAGGCAGATAGTAATTTCTAAACAATTTTAACTCCTTTTGATAAGTACTATGAAGCGAATGCCAAGGGAGAAAAGAGGAGAGACTTTAGAGAGAGGAGGGCTTGCTGAGTTCCTCTAAAGCTCTGATTTTATAACTGCAATGCCTCCTTTTTAGCTATTAGTGGAAGCAATGGTCTCTTGTGAACATCCTGGGACGAACCACGGTGAATGTTGCAACCTGTCGCTGCAAATCATTAGAAGCAGTCAGAAGGAAAAATCAGGTTAGTATCGTATTACGGCAGACACTTCATTTACCTCAATAATAGTTTTGGGAACATCTAGGCTGCGTAAGTTTTTATTAGGTATGATCTGTTCTTGATAAAAACTTAAAAGCTGCAAACATTAGGGCACAGGGAACAAGTGATACATGAATTTGGGTTTACCCTACATCTTGTGCCCTACATGCACACGCTTTTCTCCTGAGCCACTTAAGTTTTTAAAAACACGTGTTTGTATTCCTAGAAATCTAGCTATGGATCTGGGAGGTCTTGACATTATAGAACATCTCCGCCTCTATTCCTCCCCACACCCCACCACAATTTTATCTTTTATTTTTATTTTGGGAGAGAGAGAGAC
>NW_024422866.1:10492-15961 GCF_014898765.1 Herpailurus yagouaroundi
CTCTCTCTCTCTCTCTCTCTCTCTCTCTCTCAAAATAAATAAACATTTGGGGGAAAAAAAACACCTACAAATCAAACCCTACTGAAATGATTGGGAAATGCCCATTTCAACAAATTTGAGAGTGAATCTATTCACGACTTGCACAAACTAATGTTCTGAAAGCAAAGCCACGTTGCAGTGACCTTTCCAGACTGTGAGCAAAGTATTCCATGGGAAGGATCAGCCACCCTGGGCATTTCTACTCTTCTTCTGTCCTCCCCTTATTGCATTTTACAAACATGCATAGGCTTTAGCCATCATTAGCATGGAAAGTAGATATGCCTGACCCTGTCCCCCAGAAACTTCCGGCTCCTCCTGCCACCAACACCAGACCAAGGCCAGACTGCATGCTTGATCTTGCAGACTCCGTCTCATCCCTCCCAAGCCACCTGCCACTCCTCAGGGATGCATGTTCCTGCAACATACATTTTGGCCAAAGGCCCTCCCCTGCCATTTATGCCTCGTGGTTTCCATATCTCCGCTTTGATCCACACTCTTCAGAATACGCCCCATAGACACCATTCCCATTTTCTTTAATATCCAACCTTTTCCATGAAGCGTTTCCAGGACCTGTTTTTGTTTTTGTTTTGTTTTGTTTTGAGAGAGACAGACAGACAGAACGTAAGCAAGGGAGGGGCAGAGAGGGAGACACAGAATCTGAAGCAGGCTCCAGGCTCTGAGCAGTCAGCATAGAGCCTGATGCGGGGCTCAAACTCATGAACTGCAAGATCATGACCTGAGGTGAAGTCATATGCCCAACTGAGGAGCCATCCAGGTGCCCCCATTTCCAGGACCTGTTGACAAACAAGCCTTTCTTCTGTTGAACCCCCATAAGGATTTAATCTTTACCTGTTTGTCCCCAAACTATACTCAATTTATCTGTATTATTTTCGGTGAATATCACTTCTCCTGGATACGGTGATAACACCCACTTCTGTCTGTAGGCCTAACGCAGTGCCCTGGCACAAGGCAGGCTTCAGCAAAGACTCAGTGAGGTAACAGGAAGAAAGGAGGGAGGGAGTAAGGGAGGAGAGGAAGCCAAGGCCGGCAGGCTGATTTTCTTGGGCCTTCTGACTACCTGACATCACAGTATTTATTTCTGTAACCCTCCAAAATTCATATGTTAAATTCTAACTCCCTCTCACCCAGGGGGTAGTGTTAGGGGGTGGGACATGGGGGAGGTTATTAGGGCATAAAGATGGAGCCCTCAGCAGTGGGACAGTGCCCTTGTAAAAGAGACACGAGGGGCACCTGGGTGGTTCAGTTGGCTGACTGTCTGACTTCGGCTCAGGTCATGATCTCAAGGTTCATGAGTTTGAGTCTTGCATCGGGCTTGCTGATGTCAGTACGGAGCCTGCTTCTGATCCTCTGTCTCCCCCTCACTTATGTGCGCTCTCTTTCTCTCTCTAAAAAGAAAAAAAAAAGAGAGAGAGACACAGGAAAGCGCTTGTGGCCCCTCTCTCTGCCCTCCACCACGTAAGGACACGGCAAGAACAGAGCTGTCTGCAAACCAGGCAACGGGTCTCACCAGGAACCAAGTCAGCTGCACTTCAATCTTGGATTTCCAGCCTCTGGAACTGGTGAAAAGTAAATGTCTGTTGTTTAAGCACCTAGTCTACGGTAATCTGTTATGTTATTATCTTCCCTGACAAAGAGAAGATCCTTCAAGGGAGATTCTCTCTGTACCTGATTCCATTTTGCAGGCTTCCTGGCACCTCACCACATAAATACAGATCAGTAACCAGAAACATACCGATGTCACCCAAAGACCTGTCCACAGAGCCCGTGGTTCTGATCGAATACTAATTAAAACATAGGGGCGCGCGCACACACACACACACACACACACACACACACACACACACACACACACACGTGTACCCAGTATGCTGGAGCAGTGAGGCCTGGGAGAAGATTCCACGCCCCGACCTGGTCTTAAATGAGAGGCGGATGGCGTCAGCTCTACTGCGCAGCCGTGTCCTGACTCAGTCCTTGCAATTTCACATCACGTTGCATGAATGCTATAGAAACCAATGCCACTCACAGAAGCAGTTAGGTTTCCTTGCCCATTAAACACAATCTGAAGCCACTCAATTTTTCAACAAAGCGATGACCATAATAAAAATATTAACTGGGGACTGAGTAGCCCTTTACTCTTTCCAGTGTGTTTGTATCTATAGTTAAATGGCTTCTATGTATTTTACTTGGACGCACTTACACCCTGAGCAATCAAATGCTTTTGGGGCGGTGGGCCACAGCAAAACACACAACAGGAACATTGTAATGAACACAAAAACATCCTGATGAGGGAGAACGAAAAGGAGAAAGGCACAGGCATGGAAAAGTGCTCAAGTGAGCAGACCCTGGCAGGTATGGAAGTCTGACAGATGTGCCTCAGATGGGCTCTGGTCAACCAGAGCAGGTGGCCGGAGGTGCTGGGGTACTGGGTAGGCGGGCACTTCTCGATTCTTCAGCACACACGGCCCTAACCCTAACGTCCATTGGCAGAGGGCAAACATAACTGAGAAAATCCAGTACTTCTGCCTGGCCTGTGAGGACACTGCAGCCCCAGAGCCTAAGTGACTTACTGATAACCTGAGCTAGGGTGTAGATATTCATCTGTGACTCCTTCTCTCTGTCTACAACATCACGTGAGACACTCCTCTGAAACCCCTATGTTCTTCTCTTCCTGACCAGTTTTATCTTCTTTGCAAAAACTCTGTAGAATGTTTCAGGTGGCAGTCTACAGCTCATAGGAAGGTCACAGGCCCAGAGCCCCAGATGGTTATGCTTGTGACGTCACTAATGCAAAGGCCAGTACACAACTGCCAGGGGCCAGGAGCCAGCAGAATAGAAATGGACTGTGCAAAACTGCCAGGCAGGGGCAATGGCATGATTATTAAATACTTATACACAGAAAAGGACAAAACTAAGCATAACCAACCCTAAATGTTTGAAAAGCACACAACGCACTTCAGGGATCTATCTGCAACCTAAATAACAATGATCATGAAGAGAGAGGTCCCACCCCCAACAGGAAAGTGAACACAAGATATGAACAGTAATGAACCAAAGAAAAAATACAAATGGCTAGACAAGGCACAAACTCAACTTCGCTAGTTACTGGGCAAATGCAAGTTAAAAATGAAGTTGCTCTTTTCCTGTCGAATCACAGAACTTTTAAAATGTCTGATGTGGGTGGCCTGGGTGGCTTAGTCAGTTAAGCATTCGACTTCAGCTCAGGTCATGAACTCACGGTTCGTGGGTTCAAGGCCCGTGTCGGGCTCTGTGCTGACAGCTCAGACCTTGGAGCCTGCTTCAGATTTTGTGTCTCCCCCTTTCTCTCTGCCCCTCCCCTGCTCACACTCTGTCTCTCTTTCTCTCAAAAATAAACATTACAATTTTTTTTTTTTTAATTTATAGTTGGGGCACTGGGTGGCTTAGTTGGTTGAGTGTCCAACTTCAGCTCAGCTCATGATCTCAGGGTTCGTGAGTTCGAGCCCCACATTGGGCTCGTTGCTGTCAGTGCAGAGCCTGCTTCAGATCCTCTGTCCTCCTCTCTCCCTGCCCCTCCTCTGTTCTCTCTCAAAAAATAAATAAGCATAAAAATAAATAAATGAACAAATAAATGTCTGATGTGGCCAGAGTTTTGAGAAAGCAGGACTGCCCTAGGCTACTAGGTGGTAGGGCACAAACAGCACGCACTTTATGGAAGGCAATTTGCACATATTTCCCAAAAGCCTACCTAGCAATTCCGTATCTAGAATTTGATCCTAGGGAAATCAGCATGCCAGAACATGAGTATTTCACAAGATGTTTGCTGCAGCCTCACCTATATAACTGTGAAAGTGTAGAAATAATCCTAAAAGTCTACAGGACCTCTACTGGACATTTGTATCTTACAATGCCACGCATCATACACAGAACTTCCTTATATATTTTTAAAGTTTTTCTTAAAAAAAATTTTTTTTAATGTTTATTCATTTTTGAGAGACAGAGATAGACAGCGCAAGTGGGGAGGGGCACAGAGAGATGGAGACACGGAATCTGAAGCAGGCTCCAGGCTCTGAGCTGTGAGCACAAGGCCCGACGCAGGGCTTGAACTCAGAGAGTATGAGATCATGACCTGAGCTGAAGTCAGACGCTCAACCGACTGAGCCACCCAGGTGCCCCTAACATTTTTCTTTTTCTTTTTTTTTTTTTTTTAATTTTTTTTTTTAATTTTTTTTTTCAACGTTTATTTATTTTTGCGACAGAGAGAGACAGAGCATGAACGGGGGAGGGGCAGAGAGAGAGGGAGACACAGAATCGGAAACAGGCTCCAGGCTCTGAGCCATCAGCCCAGAGCCCGACGCGGGGCTCGAACTCACGGACCGCGAGATCGTGACCTGGCTGAAGTCGGACGCTTAACCGACTGCGCCACCCAGGTGCCCCTAAAATTTTTCTTTTTTAAATGTTTATCTATTTTAGAGAGAGAGAGAGAGAGAGAGAGAGAGAGAGAGAGCGCGCGCACACACGCAGGGACACACGAGTTGGGGAGGGGCACAGAGGATCTGAAGAGGACTCTGTGCTGACCAAAGACCTTCCTTATATTTTTACTTTTTTGTTTTAATGTTTATTTATATTTGAGAGAGACAGAGAGAGAACGCGAACAGGGGAGGGGCACAGAGAGAGGGAGAGAGAGAATCACAGGCAGGCTCTGTACCATCGGTGCAGAGCTTGATGTGGGGATCAAATCCATGAACCGTGAGATCGTGACCTGAACCGAAACCCAGAGTTGAACGCTTAACTGACTGAGCCACCCAGGCGGCCTCTAGTCTCCCCATAATTTAAGAGAAAATCATTTGCGTCAGCTGTCTCTTACCACAATTGCATGTGACCCCAAATTCTCAAAATTCTATACACTGGATTGTCTAATTATTGTCACTCAGCTGAACCATATTTGGAAATGGGTTATTTACCCAATAGGCTTTAGATATATTAATTGTACATAAAAGCTTACCTTATATACTTTATTACTCTATAAAATGTCTAATATGTGAGTGTGCCTATGTTGTACACATATATACGTATACGTGCATGCACGTGGATATAAATGTTAAAACACCTTCCTAGAGTTTCTAATTATTCCATCTTTAATGGCCTCTGAGTATGTTTAAGGGCCCACTGGCTAGACTTTGCAAGAGTCATTAAATAACAAATGTTATGCAAGTTATGCCCCAAAGCACTTCATCTGTTAGCAGCTGACTTTATGAGGCATTAGCACAGGACACCGGACAGGTTTGACTGTCAAGGGCACTGCTATTCCATCAACAAAGCCTGCAGGCAGGAACACCATTGGCAGACAGGAGCTCGTTTTATTTTAAATGGATCTCAAAGACATTAGTGTGTGTGTGTGTGTGTGTGTGTGTGTGTGTGTGTGTGTGTGTG
>NW_024422867.1:0-7483 GCF_014898765.1 Herpailurus yagouaroundi
CCTTCTAACAAGCTAGGTAAGGCTTTCCCCCTCATTCCATGACCCCCGTGGGGCCCAGGAGTGAGCCTGCCTCCTGGGATGTGATGCCCGGCCTGGGTATTATGGATGCCCCAACCCCAGCCAGGCTGTTGCACGACAAAGTCCAGTGCCTGGTGCATGTCCCTCTGACCGTGTCCCTCGGGGAAAGGGCCCCTCCAGCTTCAGCGGATGCTCTGGAGTAGAACCCTGACCGTGCCCAAGTCCCTCCCCTTCCCGTCGTCAGCCAGCTGGGGGCAGCTCCCCACCTTGTGCTGCCGTGAGCACAGCCACACACACACGGCTGGACCCGGCCGCACCTAGAAGCTGGAAGCCGTCCACATCTGGGAGAGGTCGGAAGAGCTCAAGTCCCACAGGGGCCCTGGGAGAGGGCAGGTGTGGTCTCTGCTTTCAAGACGCTGAAGACACGGCCTCGGCTTCGAAGATGCATGGTGACAAAACAGCCAAGCAGAAGAGTTTAAAATATTAACCCAGCTTCAGAAAGTTAGATATTTAAGAAAAAAATACATACTAGGTACACACTAAGAGAAACTAGAAATTTTCAAAATAACTTTTTAATAAAAAAAATTTTTTTTAGATGTTTATTTTTGAGAGACAGAGAGTGAGCAGGGGAGGGGCAGAGAGGGAGGGAGACACAGAATCCGAAGCAGGTTCCAGGCTCTGAGGTCAGCACAGACCCCCGACGCGGGGCTCCAACTCACAAACCATGAGATCATGATTTCAGCTGAAATCAGACGCTTAACTGACTGAGCCACCAAGGCACCTCGGAGCCCTTCCTTTTTAAATGTTGAAAAAATTTTCAAGGATAGGGGCTCCTGGGTGGCTCAGTTGGCTGAGTGTCCAACTTCAGCTCATGTCATGATCTCATGGCTCATGAGTTGGAGCCTGCATTGGGCTCTATGCTGACAGCTCGGAACCCGGAGCCTGTGTCTCCCAATTCTGTCTCCCTCTCTCTCTCTCTGCCCCTAACCCACTCGCATTCTCTGTCTCTCTCAAAAATAAACATTTAAAAAATTTTTTTTAAATTTTCAAGGATAAAGTCAATGGCGATAGAAAGATCCACAGACAGAGTAAGAAAATAAGAAGTCTTAAGGATTTGCCAGCAAAGGCACCTAACCATTTAGCTCCGAGGAATGCCTGGAACAGTTGAGTCAAGCCATACAAAGGAACCTTTAAAAGGCAGTTGCATTCCAGAGTCCCAGCAATTGATATGCAGCTCAGGTCACTCACTGTCATGCAGAACATGCTAATGACACGTTATCAAGGAGAAGGCTGCTCCAGGAGGAGGCTCCCAGGACACCTGCAACCTCTGGGCAGGCGGGAGCCCAGCACCTGGGTCTGAGACAGGGCAGCAAAGCAAAACAAACCTCATCTGGATTTTCTCTCTGCCCCTCCCCTGCTGGTGTGCGCTCTCTCTCTCCTAAAATAAATAAATAGACTTTAAAATAAAAGCTGACGGGTGCCGGGGTAGCTTAGTCAAGTCAGCATCTGACTCTTGATTTCAGCTGAGTTCATGATCTCATGGTCGTGGGTTTGAGACCCAAGTCCGGCCCAGCACTGATAGCATGCAGTCTGCTTGGGATTCTCTCTCCCCCCAGTGCCTGGCTGTTTTCTCCTCTGTCTGCTGCCATGAAAGGTCCGAGGCAGGGCAGCGAAGCAAAACAAACCTCATCTGAAGAGGAGCCCCCCCCCCCCCGCCCCGCCCCAAGGCCACATAAATGCTGCTCAGGACCCCAGACACCCTGTGATAGGGGCAGAAATGACCAGAAGTCCAAAAGGAGAAAGACTATATACAGACACATACATACACACACACCAAATGCCCAGGGAATCCCATCAACACTGGTATTATTCAAATCTACGTTGTTGATTTGGGGATGCGGCCGGTCAGCCCCATGTCTAACTGTGCTTTCCAGATCCGAGAAGTGACGGTTTTATTTCCAGGTTCTTTCTGCTCACAATGAGCCCTGTTGTGGCCCTGGGTTCCTCTCTCTGGGCCACAGGTTTCTGCTCCGTCTCACACAGGCCCTCTGCTCCTGGTCACCCGTAGCCCAGGACTGGTCTCACTCTCCAATGCTAGCGTGGTTCACAGTCTCCACTCACCTCACTGGGTTATAAGTGCCTCCACGGAGGGCAGGAGACCAGGGTATCTTCTTGAAGCCTCACAAGCAAATATCGCATGCACCATGGCACACGGTCACCCAAACATCAATGTACAAATGCATTTGCTGCTTTCAGTCACTGTGCACAATGGTAAGGAGCAAGGCTGTGTTGCTTTCCTTCCTCCCTTCCTCCCTCCCCTTTCTTTTATGTTTATTTTTTATTCTTGAGGGAGGGAGGGAGAGAGGGAGAGAGAGACAGAGAGAGAGAGAGGGAGGGAGAGAACAAGTGGGGGAGGGGCAGAAAGAGAGGGAGACAGAGAATCCAAAGCAGGCTCCAGGCTCTGAACTGTCAGCGCAGAGCCGGATGTGGGGCTCGAACTCACAAACTGTGAGATCATGACATGAGCCGAAGTCGGACGCTTAACCGACTCAGCCACCCAGGTACCCCATTTCTTTTTTTTTTTTTAAGTTTATTTACTTTGAGAGAGAGAGAGAGAAAGAGAAAGAGAAAAGAGAAAGAGAGAGAGAGAGAGAAAGAGAGCAAGCTGGGGAGGGACAGAGAGAGGGACAGAGAATCCCAAGGAGGCTTCACACTGTCAGCTCGGTGCCTGACGCAGGGCTCGAACTCACAAACTGTGAGATCATGACCTGAGTCCAAGTCAAGAGTCGGATGATGGGGCGCCTGGGTGGCGCAGTCGGTTAAGCGTCCGACTTCAGCCAGGTCACGATCTTGCGGTTCGTGAGTTCGAGCCCCGCGTCAGGCTCTGGGCTGATGGCTCAGAGCCTGGAGCCTGTTTCCGATTCTGTGTCTTCCTCTCTCTCTGCCCCTCCCCTGTTCATGCTCTGTCTCTCTCTGTCCCAAAAATAAATAAACGTTGAAAAAAAAAAATTAAAAAAAAAAAAAAAAGAGTCGGATGCTTCACGGACTGAGTCACCCAGGCGCCCTGCGAGGCTGCATTTTCTGAGACGCAGCCAGTCAGGTTCTCAGAGAAATAACTTTGCAGGTGAACATTCCCATCATAACTGAACATTTTTAGACTGCTCTGGAATCACTAATTAATTCAGCACTGCTTTGCAAGTTGGGTTAACCATTGTCTCCATCAAGGAAAAGAGAAACATTTCTAGCTCTCGGATGACTTACGTAACGCGTACCACAGGGTCCTCCTTTCCTAAGTACTTAGAGGGACAATGAGAGGAGAGGGACACACGGTCACTTCTGACTCGGACACTCATTTCTTGCTCACGGCTCTTCCTCCTGATGCACTTTAGTGTGTGAGGCCACGGTGAGGCTCTGGCCCACATTTCATTTGGGGTTTCACTAGGCAGATGCTTCCCATCACAGCACCATTTACCAGCTGTGTGACATCGGCAAGAGACAGTGTGTCACCAAGCCTCATTTCCTCACCATGGGATACCGCGGGGGGGGGGGGGGGGGCCCCCCGGGGGAGGGGGGGCAGAGCCCCCCCGCGCGGCGGGATCCACGTGGCGGCCCCCACCAGCCACACGCTGCGCGGAGCCCCCAATGGGAGAGTGCCCCGTGTGGCGGAGCAGACCCGAACGCAGGTCTCCGTGGCAGCACCGCGTACCCCCCTGCCCACGCCACGCCGCGCCACACCGCGCCACAGCGCGGCACAGCCAGGTCTCCACCTGGGGAAGGGCATCCCCGTGGCAGCTGCTCCGGGGCGCTTACGGGTACCGCCACAATCCCGTGGGATGGAACTGCCCAAGTGAACGACGGGGAGAGACAGACAACACTCGGGTGTTTCCTCCTTTCATTTCAATATTACGAAAAATGCTAACTCCTACCGTTCACAAAGCCAGCCCGCCGCTGACATCAGCCAGGGTGGCTGGCATACTGGAGATGGTTCAAGAGCAGTACTTGCGAGTGTATGTGGCAAAGCCAGGTCTGCACGGGACAAAATGACTCCACAGGCCAACCGGGTAGGACTCAGAAGTGCTGCCTTCCAGGCAGAGACAGGCCTCCCAGAAGCGGTGGAGGTCAACATTCACAGTTTTAGGCAGCACACATCCATTGCCTGTGGGTATGGAGGACGGCGATTTTGCGAAGGCTGGAACCGTTTATTAGAAATCACAGCTTCTCTCCCTGTATCTGCATGGAACACCACCAGGCAGGCTATCTCAAGAACAACACTGCCACCGGACATTCAGACAAGCCAGGTGCCTGGAGAGACAAGGGACGCTCACGCCACAAGTACAAGTCTCTGGAACGAGTCCCTGGTGTCTCCGCTGATCTTTGTGTGCCCAAGGGAACTCCCAGCACACACACATGGCCGCAGTGAAGCACACGCAGGAAGGTCTTCTGTCTACACAGCACCCCCTCAGAGCCAAACAAGGTGGGAGAAGGTGACAATGATGGGCAAGGCATGGAAGTGAAAGAGGCAATCAACCGATTCACTGATGAACAGACGGAAACGACTAGAAACGTCTCCAACAGAATGAACACCCAGGGATAATGGCACCACCCACTCTTTCCTTGAAAATGCCAGACTACCACAGGATTTCCCAGATGGTGAGCCCCTGGAGGCTAAAGGCTGTCTGGCTGTCGTATCCCAGTTTCCGAGTATGCAAACAACACCTACCAAATGCATGGACAGGTACACTAGTGATGAGGGAGAGAGCGGTTTCCATGAGTCCTGTCCCAATTCCGTGTCTCGCAGAATCACCTTCTGGGAGGGGAGGGGCGCTGAAATCGTTTTCAATCCAGTCATCTCTTTACTGCAACGTCTCCACTAAAGTTATTCCCTCTGCGTCAGACCCAAAGAGGCTCTCTCTTCTGTGATTCTAATGCCACACGGGGAAAGCAAATCACTTTAGAAAATCAGATGAATGTTACTTCTTCATTATCTTAACAGATGGATCAAAAGACTTGCTCCCTTTGGGTTTTGTTTTTTGCTTGCAGGAATTTGGGTGGTAAATAGGAATGAAGCTGAACTGAGAGGGCTCGTAAGTCATTTGTAGTTAGGTGGAGGAGAACAGATTACTAGAGAGATTCCACACACACAGAGGATCCAAATCAGAACGTACAAGCACAGATTTCTTGAAGGACTAGTGTCCAATCACAGAAAGTACTTAGATTTAGAGACTGTAGTCTGTGACCGCCCCTCAAGCATCCAACTCTGTGTTCAGAACACGTGTTTTGAACCTATTCCAGGCCTCTTTCATTTCTGTGGCTAGAGAGACACTTGTTCCTGGTTCCAAGATGTGACACTTGGAAATTTTTGTCTGTTTTAATGTGTTTATTTCATTTATTTTTGAGAGAGAGAGAGCGCGAGAGGGCGCATGAGCGGGGGGAGCACAGAGAGGGGGACAGAGGATCTGAAGCAGGCTCTATGCTGACAGCAGACAGCCCGACATGGGGCTCGAACTCACGAACCGTGAGATCATGATCTGATGATCTGAGTCAAAGTCAAACAAACACCTAACCTACTCAGCCACCCAGGCACCCCTGAAAATTGGTGAATTGTTTTGTTTTGATTGAACCAAAATCCCCAAATCAGGCAAATTCTCTCTGCCAATGAAAGCTCCAGACCAGTGAGAAACAGACACAAATGGACTAAAGATGACATTTTCACGTGCTCGGTTAGCAAAGTTTTCTCCAGGCATTCCGTTATCAGCTTTCCTAAAAATACGTTCTGTGCAAAGTTCAAAGTGGGCAAGCCTGATCTGAACTGCAAGGTTTAAGAACTAGCCAAACTGATCAAATCAAGATTTCAGGGGGAAGTGGGGCTGGCCAATGACACTGCTACCTGCTGGCTACAGACTGCACTCAGTGTGGTCTGCAGGCTTTAAGTAGGTGACCCGGCAGGGCACGATTAGTCTTCTGAAACCGCAGGACACAAGAGTGTGTGCCACAAGTCACCCCACAGTCCCAGCGCACCCTGCCGTCTCTTCTGATGGGCGTTTGGATCCCCTGGTCCAGCTGCACCTGCGGCCAGCCAGGACCCCACTCTCAGCATGGGTCAGCCCACGTCCGACCAGAAAATACCTGAAGCAGGACACACAATACAAACCACAAGAGATACAGTAAAAAGTTCTCTCTGCCTTCTGAGACCCTGGCAGCTCCTTCCGCAACTCATGGGAAGCTATTACCAGTTTGAAGCCTATCAAAGAAAACAGGGGAAACGTAATCAATATCAGAGGCTTTCGACCCTCCCAGGCATGAGGTTACCCTGTCCATATTTCTTTCCAAGATGTGTAAAAAAGCAGCTTCCTGGACCCACCCCTCCAATTCTCAAGAACATTCTGAAGGAACGTAGGGGATGATGCTACAGACATACAAATCTAAGCTCTCCTCGAACTTACTCCACAAGAAGCCAGCTCCGGGCAGAGGTAGGGACTGATGAGGACACGTACGCCTGCAAATCTGTTATCTTAGCAAAAGCCTTCCTGGGGATCTGGATGTCAAGGCAGTGCTGAGAATCTCTGCTTTATGGGACCCTCCCCTCCCAAATTCCTTCTCTCCCCTTGTTCTAACCACTTGATCTGAGTATTACAAACTACGCCTGAAGCTTTAATCCTTGGCTTGGCATGTCCCTTCGAAACCAGACGATCATCCTCTGAAGACACAGTGAGATTAAGTACCCCTTGGTACCAGCCTTGGAGGGATAAAGCCTTGATGTTTCATTCTCCACCAAGAAAGGCTTCTCAAACCCTGGGCCCAGGGGATTTGGGCCTTGGCCTGTAGTTTGTCAAACCCTGCTCTAAAAGGCAAGGCAGATAGTAATTTCTAAACAATTTTAACTCCTTTTGATAAGTACTATGAAGCGAATGCCAAGGGAGAAAAGAGGAGAGACTTTAGAGAGAGGAGGGCTTGCTGAGTTCCTCTAAAGCTATGATTTTATAACTGCAATGCCTCCTTTTTAGCTATTAGTGGAAGCAATGGTCTCTTGTGAACATCCTGGGACGAACCATGGTGAATGTTGCAACCTGTCGCTGCAAATCATTAGAAGAAGTCAGAAGGAAAAATCAGGTTAGTATCGTATTACGGCAGACACTTCATTTACCTCAATAATAGTTTTGGGAACATCTAGGCTGCGTAAGTTTTTATTAGGTATGATCTGTTCTTGATAAAAACTTAAAAGCTGCAAACATTAGGGCACAGGGAACAAGTGATACATGAATTTGGGTTTACCCTACATCTTGTGCCCTACACGCACACGCTTTTCTCCTGAGCCACTTAAGTTTTTAAAAACACGTGTTTGTATTCCTAGAAATCTAGCTATGGATCTGGGAGGTCTTGACATTATAGAACATCTCCGCCTCTATTCCTCCCCACACCCCACCACAATTTTATCTTTTATTTTTATTTTGGGAGAGAGAGAGAC
>NW_024422867.1:10483-15956 GCF_014898765.1 Herpailurus yagouaroundi
CTCTCTCTCTCTCTCTCTCTCTCTCTCTCTCAAAATAAATAAACATTTGGGGGAAAAAAAACACCTACAAATCAAACCCTACTGAAATGATTGGGAAATGCCCATTTCAACAAATTTGAGAGTGAATCTATTCACGACTTGCACAAACTAATGTTCTGAAAGCAAAGCCACGTTGCAGTGACCTTTCCAGACTGTGAGCAAAGTATTCCATGGGAAGGATCAGCCACCCTGGGCATTTCTACTCTTCTTCTGTCCTCCCCTTATTGCATTTTACAAACATGCATAGGCTTTAGCCATCATTAGCATGGAAAGTAGATATGCCTGACCCTGTCCCCCAGAAACTTCCGGCTCCTCCTGCCACCAACACCAGATCAAGGCCAGACTGCATGCTTGATCTTGCAGACTCCGTCTCATCCCTCCCAAGCCACCTGCCACTCCTCAGGGATGCATGTTCCTGCAACATACATTTTGGCCAAAGGCCCTCCCCTGCCATTTATGCCTCGTGGTTTCCATATCTCCGCTTTGATCCACACTCTTCAGAATACGCCCCATAGACACCATTCCCATTTTCTTTAATATCCAACCTTTTCCATGAAGCGTTTCCAGGACCTGTTTTTGTTTTTGTTTTGTTTTGTTTTGTTTTGAGAGAGACAGACAGACAGAACGTAAGCAAGGGAGGGGCAGAGAGGGAGACACAGAATCTGAAGCAGGCTCCAGGCTCTGAGCAGTCAGCATAGAGCCTGATGCGGGGCTCAAACTCATGAACTGCAAGATCATGACCTGAGGTGAAGTCATATGCCCAACTGAGGAGCCATCCAGGTGCCCCCATTTCCAGGACCTGTTGACAAACAAGCCTTTCTTCTGTTGAACCCCCATAAGGATTTAATCTTTACCTGTTTGTCCCCAAACTATACTCAATTTATCTGTATTATTTTCGGTGAATATCACTTCTCCTGGATACGGTGATAACACCCACTTCTGTCTGTAGGCCTAATGCAGTGCCCTGGCACAAGGCAGGCTTCAGCAAAGACTCAGTGAGGTAACAGGAAGAAAGGAGGGAGGGAGTAAGGGAGGAGAGGAAGCCAAGGCCGGCAGGCTGATTTTCTTGGGCCTTCTGACTACCTGACATCACAGTATTTATTTCTGTAACCCTCCAAAATTCATATGTTAAATTCTAACTCCCTCTCACCCAGGGGGTAGTGTTAGGGGGTGGGACATGGGGGAGGTTATTAGGGCATAAAGATGGAGCCCTCAGCAGTGGGACAGTGCCCTTGTAAAAGAGACACGAGGGGCACCTGGGTGGTTCAGTTGGCTGACTGTCTGACTTCGGCTCAGGTCATGATCTCAAGGTTCATGAGTTTGAGTCTTGCATCGGGCTTGCTGATGTCAGTACGGAGCCTGCTTCTGATCCTCTGTCTCCCCCTCACTTATGTGCGCTCTCTTTCTCTCTCTAAAAAGAAAAAAAAAAGAGAGAGAGACACAGGAAAGCGCTTGTGGCCCCTCTCTCTGCCCTCCACCACGTAAGGACACGGCAAGAACAGAGCTGTCTGCAAACCAGGCAACGGGTCTCACCAGGAACCAAGTCAGCTGCACTTCAATCTTGGATTTCCAGCCTCTGGAACTGGTGAAAAGTAAATGTCTGTTGTTTAAGCACCTAGTCTACGGTAATCTGTTATGTTATTATCTTCCCTGACAAAGAGAAGATCCTTCAAGGGAGATTCTCTCTGTACCTGATTCCATTTTGCAGGCTTCCTGGCACCTCACCACATAAATACAGATCAGTAACCAGAAACATACCGATGTCACCCAAAGACCTGTCCACAGAGCCCGTGGTTCTGATCGAATACTAATTAAAACATAGGGGCGCGCGCACACACACACACACACACACACACACACACACACACACACACACACACGTGTACCCAGTATGCTGGAGCAGTGAGGCCTGGGAGAAGATTCCACGCCCCGACCTGGTCTTAAATGAGAGGCGGATGGCGTCAGCTCTACTGCGCAGCCGTGTCCTGACTCAGTCCTTGCAATTTCACATCACGTTGCATGAATGCTATAGAAACCAATGCCACTCACAGAAGCAGTTAGGTTTCCTTGCCCATTAAACACAATCTGAAGCCACTCAATTTTTCAACAAAGCGATGACCATAATAAAAATATTAACTGGGGACTGAGTAGCCCTTTACTCTTTCCAGTGTGTTTGTATCTATAGTTAAATGGCTTCTATGTATTTTACTTGGACGCACTTACACCCTGAGCAATCAAATGCTTTTGGGGCGGTGGGCCACAGCAAAACACACAACAGGAACATTGTAATGAACACAAAAACATCCTGATGAGGGAGAACGAAAAGGAGAAAGGCACAGGCATGGAAAAGTGCTCAAGTGAGCAGACCCTGGCAGGTATGGAAGTCTGACAGATGTGCCTCAGATGGGCTCTGGTCAACCAGAGCAGGTGGCCGGAGGTGCTGGGGTACTGGGTAGGCGGGCACTTCTCGATTCTTCAGCACACACGGCCCTAACCCTAACGTCCATTGGCAGAGGGCAAACATAACTGAGAAAATCCAGTACTTCTGCCTGGCCTGTGAGGACACTGCAGCCCCAGAGCCTAAGTGACTTACTGATAACCTGAGCTAGGGTGTAGATATTCATCTGTGACTCCTTCTCTCTGTCTACAACATCACGTGAGACACTCCTCTGAAACCCCTATGTTCTTCTCTTCCTGACCAGTTTTATCTTCTTTGCAAAAACTCTGTAGAATGTTTCAGGTGGCAGTCTACAGCTCATAGGAAGGTCACAGGCCCAGAGCCCCAGATGGTTATGCTTGTGACGTCACTAATGCAAAGGCCAGTACACAACTGCCAGGGGCCAGGAGCCAGCAGAATAGAAATGGACTGTGCAAAACTGCCAGGCAGGGGCAATGGCATGATTATTAAATACTTATACACAGAAAAGGACAAAACTAAGCATAACCAACCCTAAATGTTTGAAAAGCACACAACGCACTTCAGGGATCTATCTGCAACCTAAATAACAATGATCATGAAGAGAGAGGTCCCACCCCCAACAGGAAAGTGAACACAAGATATGAACAGTAATGAACCAAAGAAAAAATACAAATGGCTAGACAAGGCACAAACTCAACTTCGCTAGTTACTGGGCAAATGCAAGTTAAAAATGAAATTGCTCTTTTCCTGTCGAATCACAGAACTTTTAAAATGTCTGATGTGGGTGCCTGGGTGGCTTAGTCAGTTAAGCATTCGACTTCAGCTCAGGTCATGAACTCACGGTTCGTGGGTTCAAGGCCCGTGTCGGGCTCTGTGCTGACAGCTCAGACCTTGGAGCCTGCTTCAGATTTTGTGTCTCCCCCTTTCTCTCTGCCCCTCCCCTGCTCACACTCTGTCTCTCTTTCTCTCAAAAATAAACATTACAATTTTTTTTTTTTTAATTTATAGTTGGGGCACTGGGTGGCTTAGTTGGTTGAGTGTCCAACTTCAGCTCAGCTCATGATCTCAGGGTTCGTGAGTTCGAGCCCCACATTGGGCTCGTTGCTGTCAGTGCAGAGCCTGCTTCAGATCCTCTGTCCTCCTCTCTCCCTGCCCCTCCTCTGTTCTCTCTCAAAAAATAAATAAGCATAAAAATAAATAAATGAACAAATAAATGTCTGATGTGGCCAGAGTTTTGAGAAAGCAGGACTGCCCTAGGCTACTAGGTGGTAGGGCACAAACAGCACGCACTTTATGGAAGGCAATTTGCACATATTTCCCAAAAGCCTACCTAGCAATTCCGTATCTAGAATTTGATCCTAGGGAAATCAGCATGCCAGAACATGAGTATTTCACAAGATGTTTGCTGCAGCCTCACCTATATAACTGTGAAAGTGTAGAAATAATCCTAAAAGTCTACAGGACCTCTACTGGACATTTGTATCTTACAATGCCACGCATCATACACAGAACTTCCTTATATATTTTTAAAGTTTTTCTTAAAAAAAATTTTTTTTAATGTTTATTCATTTTTGAGAGACAGAGATAGACAGCGCAAGTGGGGAGGGGCACAGAGAGATGGAGACACGGAATCTGAAGCAGGCTCCAGGCTCTGAGCTGTGAGCACAAGGCCCGACGCAGGGCTTGAACTCAGAGAGTATGAGATCATGACCTGAGCTGAAGTCAGACGCTCAACCGACTGAGCCACCCAGGTGCCCCTAACATTTTTCTTTTTCTTTTTTTTTTTTTTTTAATTTTTTTTTTTAATTTTTTTTTTCAACGTTTATTTATTTTTGCGACAGAGAGAGACAGAGCATGAACGGGGGAGGGGCAGAGAGAGAGGGAGACACAGAATCGGAAACAGGCTCCAGGCTCTGAGCCATCAGCCCAGAGCCCGACGCGGGGCTCGAACTCACGGACCGCGAGATCGTGACCTGGCTGAAGTCGGACGCTTAACCGACTGCGCCACCCAGGTGCCCCTAAAATTTTTCTTTTTTAAATGTTTATCTATTTTAGAGAGAGAGAGAGAGAGAGAGAGAGAGAGAGAGAGCGCGCGCACACACGCAGGGACACACGAGTTGGGGAGGGGCACAGAGGATCTGAAGAGGACTCTGTGCTGACCAAAGACCTTCCTTATATTTTTACTTTTTTGTTTTAATGTTTATTTACATTTGAGAGAGACAGAGAGAGAACGCAAACAGGGGAGGGGCACAGAGAGATGGAGAGAGAGAATCACAGGCAGGCTCTGTACCATCGGTGCAGAGCTTGATGTGGGGATCAAATCCATGAACCGTGAGATCGTGACCTGAACCGAAACCCAGAGTTGAACGCTTAACTGACTGAGCCACCCAGGCGGCCTCTAGTCTCCCCATAATTTAAGAGAAAATCATTTGCGTCAGCTGTCTCTTACCACAATTGCATGTGACCCCAAATTCTCAAAATTCTATACACTGGATTGTCTAATTATTGTCACTCAGCTGAACCATATTTGGAAATGGGTTATTTACCCAATAGGCTTTAGATATATTAATTGTACATAAAAGCTTACCTTATATACTTTATTACTCTATAAAATGTCTAATATGTGAGTGTGCCTATGTTGTACACATATATACGTATACGTGCATGCACGTGGATATAAATGTTAAAACACCTTCCTAGAGTTTCTAATTATTCCATCTTTAATGGCCTCTGAGTATGTTTAAGGGCCCACTGGCTAGACTTTGCAAGAGTCATTAAATAACAAATGTTATGCAAGTTATGCCCCAAAGCACTTCATCTGTTAGCAGCTGACTTTATGAGGCATTAGCACAGGACACCGGACAGGTTTGACTTTCAAGGGCACTGCTATTCCATCAACAAAGCCTGCAGGCAGGAACACCATTGGCAGACAGGAGCTCGTTTTATTTTAAATGGATCTCAAAGACATTAGTGTGTGTGTGTGTGTGTGTGTGTGTGTGTGTGTGTGTGTGTGTG
>NW_024422868.1:0-5509 GCF_014898765.1 Herpailurus yagouaroundi
GACTTATATTTATAGGTCTTCTTTTCCATGAATGTTGATGGCACTAAGACAATACAACTTGGGGGCTGGGTGTGTGACCTCAAGGGGGATTGCAGTGCCTGGCTTCTGTCCCTGCAAATGAAAAACTAGTATGGTCTCAAGGGACCTCAGAAATCAGTGATTCCAAACGCTTTATCCTTCCTTCCTTCTTCTTTTTTTTTTTTTTATTTTTTTTTTCAACGTTTTATTTATTTTTGGGATAGAGAGAGACAGAGCATGAACGGGGGAGGGTCAGAGAGAGAGGGAGACACAGAATGGGAAACAGGCTCCAGGCTCTGAGCCATCAGCCCAGAGCTTGACGCGGGGCTCGAACTCACAGACCGCGAGATCGTGACCTGGCTGAAGTCGGACGCTTAACCGACTGCGCCACCCAGGCGCCCCCTTCTTTTTTTTTTAATAAGTATTTTAAAGCTTTCTCAGTCTTTTTTTTTTCAATGTTTACAAATTGAATTATGTCAGACAGAGTACAAGCGGGGGAGGGGCAGAGAGAGAGGGAGCCACAGAATCTGAAGCAGGCTCCAGGCCCCGAGCTGTCGGCACAGAGCCCGATGCGGGACTCAAACCCACGAACCGTGAGATCATGACCTGAGCCAAAGTCGGACGCTTAACCGACTGAGCTACTCACGCGCCCCTTATTATAGTTAACTTAAAAAAAAAAAATCTCCTAAGTCCACATGAAATTTAACTGGATAGATGGCACAAAATAAGAATATACTTTTTTCCTAATCTATTTTTTTTCAACAGCATATGTGACATGATTTTTTCTTTTTTTTAACGTTTTATTTATTTTTGAGACAGGGAGAGACAGAGCATGAACAGGGGAGGGTCAGAGAGAGGGCGACACAGAATCCGAAACAGGCTCCAGGCTCCGAGCTGTCAGCACAGAGCCCGACGCGGGGCTCAAACTCACGGACCGCGAGATCATGACCTGAGCCGAAGTCGGCCACTTAACCAACTGAGCCACCCATGCGCCCCGTGACATGATTTTTTCTCTTCTGTTGTTTTTCATGTGTTATTAAATCTTCAATTAAAAAATAAGCTCATTTTTGGGCTACTGATTCTCCTCTTGTATTAATTAACTTTTGTCTGTTCTTGAACCACTGCTGCACTACTTGAATTCTTGTTGCTTTATAATACATTTAAGTTCCTGTGAGGACTAGTCTTCTCCCTTATTACACTTTAAAAAATAATTTTGTGTTAAAGATTTTATTTATTTTTAATGTTTATTTATTTTTGAGAGAGACAGAGTGTGAGGAAGGGGAGGGGTGGAGAGAGAGGGAGACACAGAATCCGAAGCAGCTCCAGGCCCTGAGCTGTCAGCACAGAGCCCGACGCGGGGCTCGAACTCACGAACTGTGATCATGACCTGAGGCGAAGTCAGATGCTTAACTGACTGAGCCACCCAGGCGCCCCAAACTCCTTATCGTATGGACAAAGAAACGGAGGGTCAGAAAGGCAGCCTGCAAGTTATACCCGCGCAGCTCAGGAGACACGTCCCCAGTCTCTCAGCCTAGTTAGGGATTCTTTGTACCACACGCCCCCTCGGGAGTCCACACTGAATTCCTTCCCACTGCACTATCAGCACCCTGGATTTGAGACACGAAAGGTCAGAAGAGACTAGCTTTGGCAACGAGCACCGCCATCTCCTCTCCTACTTCCTTGTAGGACCTTTCAACGTCAGAGGTGGCATGAATCCGCAGGAACCCAACAGATTAAAAACCAGCCACACTGCACACAAGGGCTGTGTGAATCCAGCACTTAAGCCCCAGTTTGCTTACTGTAAAGTGAACATGGTATGCAATGTGCTCAGGCCCAAGATATGTGTGTGTGTGTGTGTGTGTGTGTGTGTGTGTGTGTGTGTGTGTGTGTGTGTGTATGAAAATGCTTGTGAACTTTAAGAATTAACACAAGAGATTCTGCAAATGTTTTTTTAAAGGCAAAAAACTAAGTAACTGTAGGATCTCGTCAGACCTCCAGCTCTGTCTAGAAGCTGCCCAGAAAGGACCTAATTATCTAAGGAAAAGCCAGCTGGAAAACCCAAGTGTCCACTAACCAGGGAAAGACGGGTTGATCCGGTGGACACAAAATAGCAGCCCTGGTTTCTACCACCTTGACCTTCTTTAATTTTAATGCACATAAGAGGCAAAGAATTAAAGGCCGTGAAAGTAAAGCAAACACATTCTAAAAACCACATAACATATCAGCTTCCCAACACACCTCTGAAATTCAAAGGTGGATTTGGGGGAAGCGGCCAGTCCATGTTAAACAGGGGGCAGTTAGCACATGCTTCCCAGGGCCATGTCACTCCAGCTGGGCAAGAGATGCCTCATACAACCTGTATGGTTAACACCAACACATACGGTCGTTTCTAATACTTTCTAAAAAAGCGCTTCTGTGTGTGTTCTGCTCGTGCATCTATGAGGATACCCTGCAAATTTTTTAAGGGGTGTGTGTCAGCTTGAGTGTGTATGTATGTGAGAGAGAAAGAGAGACCATGTTTCTTCCACCATGCATGACAAAAAGCAAATGTGGAGATGTACCTCCTACTACTGTCCGTGGAATACTTTTCTGCAACATAATAATGAAAAATATTTATAGAATACCCCTCAAAGATTCTGCTTCGCAAGGGAAATATGCCAGCCCTTCATCTGACCTGCACCCAATTTTCAGATATTTTACGTGACACGTTTCATTCCTTCATTCTGTAAGACTTCAGTGTGTAAGGCGGCAGGCCATTTTATAGGTTTCTGAAAACCTTTCTTCAAACTCCTTTTCCTTTTTACTTCTCAATAGCATGGCCACTACATATGCATTTTAAAAGAACGCCTGCCCATGGGAGTCAGTAAATGCAGACTCAAACAGTGTATGCATGTGTGAGCATACGCACACACACGTATATGCAGCAATTTCTCTGAAAATGGCATCCTCCCTCCAGACACAAAAGCATCTGCTAATAGCGAAGGCATTTCACAAATCTTTCTTTTACAATATAGAAGGTAAAGACTCAGAGCACACGTACAGTAAAACCTGTGAAGAAACGGCATGCCTCTGAGCTGTCACAATCACGGTGGGGAGCAAAACCTAAGACCTGCACAATACTCAGAACCACACTGATTGCATTTTCTACATTTAGGCGTTTTTCACTGCAATTAGCAGTCTACGTGTGAATCTAGCCACAGAGCATTGTTCCATGACTAAACGTGCACACCTGATTTTGCTGCCCGCCCCCCCCCCCATTTCCATGTGGCCGACTCACCATTTCCTTTCAATATCTTCAGTCAGTGCCTCGGTCATGAAAATGCTAATTTCCTACTGGCACAGAAAAAGCAAAGGCGAGACGCTGTTCACACCGTGCCGGCCTTCTGCCGATCTCACGCAGAGCGATGCTCCCACATCCCAGGCTACCGGTCCCACTGGCACCATGGCTTGCAGCCCAGAATGCGGTACGGAAAGCCACTGCCTTCTCATTTCAGAGCACGTTTAGCCAACTGCCAAACCGAAAGCTGCGAAGTCTGCATGGATCCAGAAGCACAGAAGCAGCACAGGCGCGTGTCTGCACACGTACGTGCGTGCGTGCGTGCAGAGCTGGAATCTGCACCCCAACCTGCATCATTTTTCATTTCCAGGCAGCACAATAAACAAGGAAAACATTTACAGACCTCCCCGGATCTCACCCACTGTGCTGCCTGAGCTGACAACCTGCTCGTAAAGACAGGAGAACAAAAGAGACACTCGTAACTACACATGGAAGCAGCAGAGGCATGAGGCGACGGGTCCCATCCTGGGCGAGCTGCCTAAGAACAAATCCGGGAGTCTCTTACCGGCTCCCCGCTGGCTGCCTGCGCGTGGTGGAGCAGCGGGAACACGGCGGGGTGCTCCCTCCAGGGACGGGGCAGCCGCACCCTGCCGCAGCCCCTGGGTCTAGCTGCCTCCGGCACAGAGGAGCCTCAAAGCCATGCTCACAGCAGCTGGCCTGTCTGTGCCTGCTGCCTCGTGATGGACAAGTTCACGCAGGCTCTGTCAACTCTAACCTCCCTGACTCAAGGCTCCCTTGTATTTCATGTTACTTCATCAACAACTCCTGACCTCAGGGGGAACATTCCCAAGGCTTCTATGCTTAGAACCCCCACCCCCAAAGACTTGCCCTTTTAAAGCTACCAAAAGGCTCGGGTGTCTTTCCTCCTTACCGTTTAAAAGGAGGAAACACAGGAAAGCCCAGTGAATGTATTTTATGCAGCTTTGTCTATTTAACTATGCTAATCACATATAGCATGTGCGATACACTGTTCGACCCTAAAACCGTAATAAAATCAGACAGAACAATGAAAGAAAAAACCCCACTGAAAAGCCTATTTTATATCTATCTGCATTCTCTTTATACTCTTGGGTTTATTAGACACTCATTAGGAACATAATCTACCGAACAACTGATAAAGTATTTCCGGAAGTTTTACTGTGTGCAAAGCCTTCAGTGAAGAAGACAAGGAAGTCACAGGCTGACCGCGACTTGGCTGACCGTGACTTACCAGTTCATCAGTTCACAATGATCCATATTTAAAGTCCCTGCCCTCCACCTCCCTTCCTAAAGCAGCCCAAGACCTCAGTGCTGCCCCAGTACAGGAAGCATGCTCCCACCCACCACAGGCCCTAACAGCGCCCTCCCATCTGGACAGTCCCAGCCCTCCCGAGTCCTGTGCTTACCTAACCTCAAGATGGGTTTTCTCTTTTCAACCTGCTTCTATCAGCCTCTTCTAAATTCATGGCAGTTAGTTCTGAGTCTTGCTCATTTAACCGAGTCACACATACTACTCTGCAGTACCTTCCATGTTACTGCTATATTCGTTAAGAGTGACTTTTTCCTTTTATCCACACCTACTTATCTTCAGCACTGTGCTGATGCATTAATGTTATATCCAGGAAGCATTTAAATAAGTCTCCGAAGAAGGCTGCTGTAGGCCAGGGACATGAAGTCATTAACCGAGGTGGCCTGATGCAATGAGAATGAGAATTTAAACCTGTGTCTTCAACCCCAAAGCTTACCTTCTTTCTAGACTTCTCATGTCCACTGATTATTTACCAAGTACATGGTCCTGTTTCTAAGACAAGGCAAAATTGGCCCCAGGCCACACCCTTAACACTCAGTGCACAGGGCACACCCACCCACGTAATACACGTCCAGTAAGATGGTGGCTGATTAGATATTTCACCCCACTCACTGTTCAAAAGGTACGTTCCTAATATTTACAAACTGAGTAACTCAAAATGCATTATACGAATACCATTTTGGGGGTGCCTGGGTGGCTTAGTCAGATAAGTGGCGGACTTTGGCTCAGGTCATGATCTCATGGTTTGTGACCTTGAGCCCCGCATCGGGCTCTGTGCTGACAGCTCTGAGCCTGGAGCCTGCTTCAGATTCTGTGTCTCCCTCTCTCTCTGCTCCTCCCCCCACTCATGCTCTCTCTTTCTCTCT
>NW_024422869.1:0-2609 GCF_014898765.1 Herpailurus yagouaroundi
GGCCCAGTACCAGCCAGTCTCATGAGTCTTGAATTCAATCCTGACAGTACGGGTCCATTAAGTTTGAGACATGTTGTGGGAATTTGTGGGGTTTATTTTTCATACTGTGAAGCAGTTACTCCTTTTTGAAGTGTTTACACATTTTGCAAGGCGTACAGTGTATCAGTTAAAAGCATGATTTCTGGAACAGGCTGCCTGGGTTCAAATACAGACTCTGCTACTTAGTGATTGATCCTGGGAGAATATGACATTCCTCTGCACTCAGCTTTCTCCTCTATCAAGGGGGATAAGTAACACTTATCTCTTAAGGTTCTGTGAGGATTAATGCACCTAAAGTATGTAACGTGATAATTGGATTTTAGCCTTCATTATGTTTTAACTACTTATTATCCTTGTTTAATTACAGAGAAAATATGATTTAAAGCAGTCTGGGTAAATTGGAGAACAGCTTGAGGTTGATGGGGAAATAGAGTATGAAACCCTGGAAATGCTCTATTCACACCTTACAACACCACACAAATGGTTCTCCCCCAGAAGCAGGAAAGACAGAGGTGATACTCTAGCCTATTTGTTTAATTGCAAGAACAGTGTGAGTCCTGAAAGAGAGGGAAAGGAACAAGGAAACTCATTGATTTTAAAAAGTTCTCATTGGGGCGCCTGGGTGGCGCAGTCGGTTAAGCGTCCGGCTTCAGCCAGGTCACGATCTCGCGGTCCGTGAGTTCGAGCCCCGCGTCAGGCTCTGGGCTGATGGCTCGGAGCCTGGAGCCTGTTTCCGATTCTGTGTCTCCCTCTCTCTCTGCCCCTCCCCCGTTCATGCTCTGTCTCTCTCTGTCCCCCAAAAAATAAATAAACGTTGAAAAAAAAAAAGTTCTCATAATTGCACTCAGATGATCACTCCTTCTGTGCAGTATAAAAAATTACTGTTATTGGAATTGTTATACCTTTATAATTGTCTCCCTTTGAAAGCTGACATTTGAGTTCAGGGAAGAGACTGAGACTATTTAACGGGTATCCTTAGTGCAGAGACAATCCCTTACACTACTAGCCTCAATAAATACTGTTTTTAAGAAAGGAAATATATGGTGAAACCATTTTTACAATATCGTAAAATGGTAGATTCAAGATTGATGACAAAGCTAACAATTTTTGTAGCATATTTCATTAAATATAAATGTTTACATTCCTAGCATGAAAAGTAATAAACAGTGTCAAAATATAAGCCACAGACTAGAGAAAATGCTGAATCGACTTTCAGCAAAGCATTAATAATCTTATGCATAGAAAACACCTAAAATCACTGAGAAATATACCAGAATCCCCGAGATAATAATAGATAATTTTCACATCAGTAACAACAATTAGCCAATAGATATGTAAAAGAAAAAAAAATCCAAGGACCTTAAAATCAAAGGAATATACATTAAAAATAAAAAAGATATAAAATTTCAACCGAGTATTTGCAATATTGGGAAAAAAGATCTAACAAAGGGGAACGAGAGGTGAATTGTTACAACTGTATAAAGAAATAATATGCAACTCCTTAAATACTTTCATCATTATAAAAACAGCAACATCAATACATTTAGTAACAAAATTATAATTAAGATACCTGGTTTCACAATCATTTCAAGAACGTAAGAATACATACTCTAAGAGAACAAAGAGCGGGAACTTGAGACCTAAAAGACGCCCCAGAAATATCAGGAGGGTTTGGGGAGCCTGGGTGGCTCAGTCAGTTAAGGGTCCCACTTGGCTCAGGTCATGATCTGGCAGTTTCTGGGTTCGAATCCCCGGGCAGGCTCTGGGCGACAGCTCAGAACCCGGAGCCTCCTTGGGATTCTGTATCTCCCTCTCCCTCTCTGCTCCTCCCCTGCTTGCACTTTTTCTATCTCACCCTCTGCTCTTCCCCCATTCCCACTCTGTCTTACTGGATCTCTCCCTCAAAAATTAACATTAAAAAAAAATAGAAATGTCAGAGGGACCTCAGAAGTCCCCCCAATTCTTCAACGGTTAGTCTGGCCATTTTTCTCACTGCAGTGGTAGCACATACAGACACGGGCCCACGTATTTCAGGGGCTTCAGAAAAAGAAGGGTGAGTGTCAGGGACAGAAAGTGACCGGCCTCCTCACATCTCCCCAATCTCTTAACCGTCCCCTCCCCTCCCCTCCCCTACACCTTCACCCCAACCAGGACACCCTCCACTTCCCTCCCCAGGTCTCCAACCCAGTGTGCCCTCCAGCTGGAGCTCCTGAGCCCCCCTCACCTCTGCCTCAGGGGCCACCAAGGATGCCCGATGTCCCCTCCTGTTGCCTCCCCACACACCCACTCTCTCCACACGCACCGCTTCCCGTTCCCACACACTCATTCTCTGCCCCCCTCACTTCACAGGGCACTCCTCCCACACTGTCCCCACAGCCACACAAGGACACAACCACACTGTCCCCACAGTCACACATGGACACAACCACGCCCTCCCCAGAGTCACACAGGGACACAACCACACTGTCCCCACGGTCACAACCATATGGTCCCCACAGTCACACACGGACTCACCACACTGTCCCCATGTTCACACAGAGACATAGCCACACTGTCCCCATAGTCACACA
>NW_024422870.1:0-2608 GCF_014898765.1 Herpailurus yagouaroundi
GGCCCAGTACCAGCCAGTCTCATGAGTCTTGAATTCAATCCTGACAGTACGGGTCCATTAAGTTTGAGACATGTTGTGGGAATTTGTGGGGTTTATTTTTCATACTGTGAAGCAGTTACTCCTTTTTGAAGTGTTTACACATTTTGCAAGGCGTACAGTGTATCAGTTAAAAGCATGATTTCTGGAACAGGCTGCCTGGGTTCAAATACAGACTCTGCTACTTAGTGATTGATCCTGGGAGAATATGACATTCCTCTGCACTCAGCTTTCTCCTCTATCAAGGGGGATAAGTAACACTTATCTCTTAAGGTTCTGTGAGGATTAATGCACCTAAAGTATGTAACGTGATAATTGGATTTTAGCCTTCATTATGTTTTAACTACTTATTATCCTTGTTTAATTACAGAGAAAATATGATTTAAAGCAGTCTGGGTAAATTGGAGAACAGCTTGAGGTTGATGGGGAAATAGAGTATGAAACCCTGGAAATGCTCTATTCACACCTTACAACACCACACAAATGGTTCTCCCCCAGAAGCAGGAAAGACAGAGGTGATACTCTAGCCTATTTGTTTAATTGCAAGAACAGTGTGAGTCCTGAAAGAGAGGGAAAGGAACAAGGAAACTCATTGATTTTAAAAAGTTCTCATTGGGGCGCCTGGGTGGCGCAGTCGGTTAAGCGTCCGGCTTCAGCCAGGTCACGATCTCGCGGTCCGTGAGTTCGAGCCCCGCGTCAGGCTCTGGGCTGATGGCTCGGAGCCTGGAGCCTGTTTCCGATTCTGTGTCTCCCTCTCTCTCTGCCCCTCCCCCGTTCATGCTCTGTCTCTCTCTGTCCCCCAAAAAATAAATAAACGTTGAAAAAAAAAAAGTTCTCATAATTGCACTCAGATGATCACTCCTTCTGTGCAGTATAAAAAATTACTGTTATTGGAATTGTTATACCTTTATAATTGTCTCCCTTTGAAAGCTGACATTTGAGTTCAGGGAAGAGACTGAGACTATTTAACGGGTATCCTTAGTGCAGAGACAATCCCTTACACTACTAGCCTCAATAAATACTGTTTTTAAGAAAGGAAATATATGGTGAAACCATTTTTACAATATCGTAAAATGGTAGATTCAAGATTGATGACAAAGCTAACAATTTTTGTAGCATATTTCATTAAATATAAATGTTTACATTCCTAGCATGAAAAGTAATAAACAGTGTCAAAATATAAGCCACAGACTAGAGAAAATGCTGAATCGACTTTCAGCAAAGCATTAATAATCTTATGCATAGAAAACACCTAAAATCACTGAGAAATATACCAGAATCCCCGAGATAATAATAGATAATTTTCACATCAGTAACAACAATTAGCCAATAGATATGTAAAAGAAAAAAAAATCCAAGGACCTTAAAATCAAAGGAATATACATTAAAAATAAAAAAGATATAAAATTTCAACCGAGTATTTGCAATATTGGGAAAAAAGATCTAACAAAGGGGAACGAGAGGTGAATTGTTACAACTGTATAAAGAAATAATATGCAACTCCTTAAATACTTTCATCATTATAAAAACAGCAACATCAATACATTTAGTAACAAAATTATAATTAAGATACCTGGTTTCACAATCATTTCAAGAACGTAAGAATACATACTCTAAGAGAACAAAGAGCGGGAACTTGAGACCTAAAAGACGCCCCAGAAATATCAGGAGGGTTTGGGGAGCCTGGGTGGCTCAGTCAGTTAAGGGTCCCACTTGGCTCAGGTCATGATCTGGCAGTTTCTGGGTTCGAATCCCCGGGCAGGCTCTGGGCGACAGCTCAGAACCCGGAGCCTCCTTGGGATTCTGTATCTCCCTCTCCCTCTCTGCTCCTCCCCTGCTTGCACTTTTTCTATCTCACCCTCTGCTCTTCCCCCATTCCCACTCTGTCTTACTGGATCTCTCCCTCAAAAATTAACATTAAAAAAAAATAGAAATGTCAGAGGGACCTCAGAAGTCCCCCCAATTCTTCAACGGTTAGTCTGGCCATTTTTCTCACTGCAGTGGTAGCACATACAGACACGGGCCCACGTATTTCAGGGGCTTCAGAAAAAGAAGGGTGAGTGTCAGGGACAGAAAGTGACCGGCCTCCTCACATCTCCCCAATCTCTTAACCGTCCCCTCCCCTCCCCTCCCCTACACCTTCACCCCAACCAGGACACCCTCCACTTCCCTCCCCAGGTCTCCAACCCAGTGTGCCCTCCAGCTGGAGCTCCTGAGCCCCCCTCACCTCTGCCTCAGGGGCCACCAAGGATGCCCGATGTCCCCTCCTGTTGCCTCCCCACACACCCACTCTCTCCACACGCACCGCTTCCCGTTCCCACACACTCATTCTCTGCCCCCTCACTTCACAGGGCACTCCTCCCACACTGTCCCCACAGCCACACAAGGACACAACCACACTGTCCCCACAGTCACACATGGACACAACCACGCCCTCCCCAGAGTCACACAGGGACACAACCACACTGTCCCCACGGTCACAACCATATGGTCCCCACAGTCACACACGGACTCACCACACTGTCCCCATGTTCACACAGAGACATAGCCACACTGTCCCCATAGTCACACA
>NW_024422871.1:0-13635 GCF_014898765.1 Herpailurus yagouaroundi
GTCTTTCTATGAAAGGGGCATTTGCTTGTCTTGGAACTTTGGTCTGGAAAACATGTTTGGCTGACATCTAGGAGCCTGTGGAGGTGCACTCAGGGGACAGAGGCCGGTGGGTGACATCGTTTCCCTCTCCCTCTGCCTCGCTCCAGGGACTCCTGCTCTTGTCCAGAAAGGGACTTGTACACTCAACTGGCATCACTTTTGGGACTGTCACCCAAGGGGACACAGCTAGTGGCCAGCAGCACTGACATTTGTTGTCCCCCAGCACTGTATGTATTTGTACATGTTGAAACCTGCTGCCCGACTATCTGGCTTCCAATCAGCCTGAATCTAGGTGCCAACTGACACCCTCCCTCTGGGGCATCCACAGGGCTTGCCATACCCTCAAATACCGGGAACCACTAAAATACAATAGGCTGCTTGGACAGTCACCAAAGTTTGAGAGACCATCAAATGCTAATGCAGGTGTGAATGACAAGGTGTATCTACAAGAGGCCACTTCTGCAACCCTGGGTGAAGTGCCTGTTTTATCTGATGCAGAGAAACCAACAAAGAGAGCCAGGCAAAATGAAGAAACAGAATATGTTCCCAAGGAAAGAACAAGATAAAACAGCAGAAAATTCCTTAATGAAATGGAGATTTTTACCTTATCAAAGTTTCAAACACTGGTAATAAAGGTGCTCACCAAACTAGATGAAGAAGAAGCACACAAAGAACTTCAACAAAGAGTTAGAAAATATAAGAAAGTACCAAACGGAAGCATTTTGTACTGGCATGTTGCTTTTGGGGTCCATCCAAGTTTTTGCATCCATCGGTGGTTTGGTTTTTTTACTGCTATTTCATGGGATGGATATACCACCATTTGTTTAATCAGGACCTATTGAGCAAAATATAGCTGTTTGTACTTTTCAACTGTTACAAGAAAAGTTACTGTAAATATTTATGTAGAAGTTTTTGGGCTTTGTATAAATGTAAATGTTCACTTTTTTGAAATAATGCCTATGACTACAGTCTCTGGATCATGTGGTAAGTACACATTTCAGTTTTTTCATTTTTCTTTGGTTTGGTTTTTTACATTTCCCCCAAGTTGTTATTTAAATTCCAGCTAGTTAACATACAGTGTGATATCAGTTTCAGGTGTACAATATAGTGATTCAACACTTCATTACAACACCCCCAGCTCATCACAAGTGCACTCCTTTAATCCCCATTCACCAGTTTTGCCCATCCCCCTGCCCACCTCCCCTCTGCTAACCATCAGTTTGTTCCCTATAGTTATCAGTCTGTTTCTTGGTTTGCCTCTGTCTTTTTGTCCCTATGCCTGTATGTTTTCTTTCTTAAATTCCACATATGAGTAAAATCATATGGTATTTGTTTTTCTCTGACTGACTTAATTTTTTTAGCTGCATCCACATCATTGCAAATGACAAGATTTCATTCTTTATTATGGTGTGGAATATTTCATTGTATAAATGTGCTACATCTTCTTTATCCATTCTTCAGCCTATGGACATTCAGGCTATTTCCATAATTTGGCGATGTAGATAACGCTCCTTACATAGGGGTGCATATATCCCTTTGAATTAGTAGTTTTGCATCCTTTGGATAAATACCTAGTCGTGAAGTGGCTGGATTGTAGGGTAGTTCTAGTTTTAACTTTTTGAAGGACCTCGAAATGCTTTTCAGAGTGACTGCACAGTTTTTATTCCCACCAAAGTGCAAGAGGGTTCCCGTGTCTCCATTTCCTTCCCAATACCTGATGTTTCTTCGGTTGTTAATTTTAGCCATTCTGACGGTGTGCAGTGATATTTCATTTGTATTACCCCGATGATGAGTGATGTTGAGCATCTTTTCATGTGTCAGTTGGCACGTGTATGTCTTTCTTTGGAAAAATGTCTGTTCATGTCTTCTGCCCATTTTTAATTGGACTTTTTGGTTTCGGGTGTTGAGTTTTGAAAGTGTTTATATATTTTGGGTACTCACCCTTTAGCATGTAGGTCATTTGCAAATATCTTCTCTCGTTCTGTAGGTTGCTTTTAGTTTAGTTAAAAAGGCAACATTTCATGTATAGTCAACAGCCCATCTATTTACAGAGTGGCTATACACTTTTGAATTCCTCCCAGCAACTTTTGAAAGGTCTAGTTTCCCCACGTCTTTGCCAACACTTTGTATTGTCACTATTTTCTTAGCTGGTTAAATAGGTGCAGTGATTCCTTACTGTGGTCTGAATTTGCATTTCCCTAAAGTTTGTGATGCTGAACATTTTTTCTCCTCTTTTCCTTGCCATCCAATATCCTCTACTAGAAGATTCTGTCCCTTGGTCCATGTATCCATCTCTCTACCAATACCACAAAGGTTTACTTGGTTACTATAGCTATAGAATAAGACTTCTATAATCTATGACTGACAAAAATGTGGGAAAATATCCTTTTGTAAACAAACATTTATCTTTTTCTCCCTACCTGATTTCTCTATAATTTAGAAACTCTCAGTGAGTATTCATAATTTCATGGCAATGATAGTTATTTGCAGAAGCTCAGTAAGAATCTATTTCCCTTGTAACAGGAAACATTGATCATACCACCAAGTCTTTGACTGGAATGTCGTATTTGGGGAAATATGCACAAACTCAGATATGACCAGACACCTTTGAGTTACTAAGGTTGAATTTTTGGAATCAATGAAACCCCTTGGAAAGATTACCCTGGTATCTTGTTTATAGGGTTCCCAGTAGCACAAACAAGTAAGGCTATTACCTAGATGCTCAGAAACCTGGGATATTTGGAAGAACCTTAAGAAGAGAGGAAATCACCCAAATCTATAGGGATTGAAACTGAATCTGATGCTAAGTATTTATTCTGACTCTTACCCTCAAAAGGCTACTATAAGCTCAATCTGAAATTCCTTAGGAGAAGTTTTATAGCAAAGCAGATTAAAAAAAACTTATGGGGGTGCCTGGGTGGCTCAGTTGGTTAAGCCTCCATTTGGCTCAAGTCACAATCTCACAGTTAGTGGGTTTGAGTCCTGCATTGAGCTCTGTCCTGATGGCTCAGAGACTGGAGACAGCTTTGGATTCTGTGTCTACCTGTCTCTCTGCCCATCCCCTATTCGGCTCTGTCTGTCTGTCTCTCTCTCTCTCAAAAACAAATAAACATTTAAAATATCAGAAAAAAAAAAACTTACATGGCCAGTCAGTATTCTTGCTATATTTAAGTAAGTAATTAGGTCAAGTTTATTATAACAGGACTTATTTTACATAAAAAAATTAGTCTTAATTTGGCTATCTTTGATGGAAATGAGGGTGATTTTTAGAGAGAAAAAAACATGTTTCTGAAACACACTGCCATGGGTGTTAGATTCTAGTTCAGATTCATTGTCTTTGAGTATTTGTTGTTTATGCAACTGGGCTTGGATCCTAAATTCTTCTGGTCTCCAGAATATCTGGCTAGTTTTCTAACTGTCTGCATGCACATAATAAGCCTAACTTGGAGAGCCCACCTGCAGGACCACCTCCTAAAATGAGACAACTGTTTAAATGAACTGACCCAATTTACCTCGTTATAAATCGTAGAATAAGATGCTAACACTGTACATGGAAGTTCCAAAATAATGGCACTATGCAGGATGGGGGCTGAGCCTGGTGCTAGGGAATATTTGCAATTGGGAGCAAGGCAGTTTCATTCCAGAAATCCTGATCCATGCCCTTTGTTAACAGGCAGTAGCTAGAGTGTTCATTGCTCCTACCCCGCAACAATGAGGAATGGTGAAAACAGTTGGGATTTGAAGCCAGAATCCATCTTGTCAGTTCAAATGGAAGAATGAACACTAGAGGTCACATCCCCCCAGGCACAGCTGGACTGCCAAGGAACACATACACCTAGGCTCAAAGCAAAGGAATGTTTGCTTATCATTCAAAGGAACCTATAAGACAAATAGCCAGCATATGCTAAAGATGTAATCCCTAGATGCAACCCTACTAGCTTAACAAAAAGAATGTATTAAAGACTTTCTCACCAGATAGTTCCCTCAAAGGTTGGTCTCCACAACTAACAGAGGTGTTTGGATTCCTTCAGGCGACACTAACAGCAGGAAAACCCGCAGCATGTGAACATCTAACAAATAACACCCTCAGAGCTGGGGCACTGTGGGTATGGGGACTCTCAGGAGGCTTGAGGCCTATTCAGTGACAGGAGGAACTCATTTTGCATTTGCCACACACCTCCCACATGCAAAGACTTTAGTACACGGGAAATTGGCTCCAAATGCCCCCCTCCCCTCGCCCTTGGTGGCTTGGTGTCCTAACCCACTGGGCCAAGGGTTCACATCCAGTGCTGCCTTTGACCCCTTGTCCTATATTGGTCAGGACCAAAACATAGACACAACTAACTGCTTCTGAATAGCTGATATTTGGTACTACGGTGGAATTATTTCTATGAGTGGCACCCAAAACACCCGTGTATAATATAGACACACCTTCTGACAATATTAGGACAAAATATCTGCTAACATCCCCCAGAAAGGATATCTAAGCCAGGGTATTCGCTCCTGGGGACCAAACAGCTACTGCGTTATTTCTAAATGAAGACTTGATCTAAGGATTGCCTTTAAACATTTGTCTTGTCTCCCCTGATCTCACACTGCTGATGTCCCTCCCTGTTCCCTGTCAAGGCCACCAGTGATGTTGAAATTCACAATTGCTCCCACTGCCAGGTCTGTGGAATGCTGAGCATGTTGTCCCATATGCAGAAGATTATCAATCATGTAGAGAAGATCTCTTTTGCTGATGCCTTCTCTAGATGGTTCACCTCTTCACTGACTTGCTGGGGAACTATAGTCTTAAGTATTTTCTTTTGTCTTAGGTATATCAACTTCACGTTGCCATGTATGTAAGTCACTTCCTAATATCCGACTCTAGGGTAATCATGGAAGAATGGCACATAAAATACTGTACAGGCTATAAAGTTGCTTGGGGTGGAGAGTAGGAGTGCTGAGAATACTCCTTCTTCAGCCTGCCATCTTGCCCGTGTCCCCCATTGACCTCTCTCAGGGCTACGTGTCCCAGGCCCCTTGGACATTAATGTATATGCCTTAGAATGGCAGACCGTGACCAGAATGCAGGGACATTCAGGTCCTGTATATCTCTGTTTAGATAACTATTAGCAGTAACACAGTTTCTCCCCTTGTCATGAGCATGCTATGAAGGCGCACACTCCCGTTGTGTCTTTCCACAATGTCAGCTTTACTCAGTCATGAAATAAAGTGAATCATATTTATAAGCAGGTTCAGAATTCCAAACTCAGTGACATTTCACCATGTGATTAAACTTGGCTTCTGACAGGGCACCCAGCAGAAATGAGACAAATCACACAACACACAAGATAACAGAAGGGTGTAGGAAGTTAACAAACCACACGTGAAGTCCATCTGTGGGGGCGCCTTTGAGAGACCGTGGTCAGGTCCTGGTCAGCTCTCGGCACTTACTGCTTATTATGTTCAAGCAGTGAAGGATTTCCCTTCTGCCTGGAGATCAATCGGGCAGAGTCTTCGACAGCAGTTGCCTTTTTAAAGTGGTCAGACACAGAGGGGTCATGTCCGAAGAGTCTGAGAGTTGGCTGCAAAAATCCTCCCCTTTTTATAGGGATTTAATTAGCCTTGGGCTCTGGCAGACCTCCTCTGCTTCTGCTTGTTATCAGTTCTGGGGTGTCAGTTGGTGCTGGTCCCAGTGATATCGCCCAGTGCAGTACCTTTAACTGCTTGTGTCATTGCTTTGACCCGGGCTCCTGCTTGACACGAGAGTCTCGATTTTTCTGTCTCCCTCCTGTTGTACACATGGTGTCTCAAGTTCTATTAAATGTTGATGTCAATTAACTTTGTCAAACCCTTTGATCTCACTACAATGCCCTCTGCATGTCCCCTCACTCTGTGAAATCTGTAAGACTAAGGTCCAGACTTCAGAAAGACTAGCTGTGCAGCTGTCTGGATCACCATCTATAACTTGGTGCTCCTCCCTGTAAGTTATCCTGAATAAGTCTGTGTAAACTGGATGGAGTTGCCTACTTCATTTTTCAATCAAAGAAACTTCACGGTCTGCAGGAGCCTTCACAGTCCCTCCACTCACCAACAATCTTGAAATTGGGAATTTGTGTTTTGTCTCCTTCGTTGTAAGTCTTCCTAAAAGTTTCTTAATTACATCTTTTTTTTTTCAACGAACAAGCTCTATGTGTCATAGAATTTTTCTATTGTCTTCTTTTCTCAATTTTGTTTCTTTCTGTTCTTACAGATACTACTTGTTTTCTTCAGTTTCCTTTAGGCTATTTTGCTGCTACTTTTTCTACGTTATTGAGGTGGGAACATAGATTTTGATACGTGATTTTTTCTCTCTTTTAACACAATTTCAAGTTAATTAATATAGAGTTTAGTATTGGTTTCAGAGGTAGAATTCAGTGATTCATCACTTACATATAACATCCAGTGTTCATCCCAACAAGTGCCCTCCTTAATGCTCATCACCCATTTAGCCCATCCCTCCAAACACCTCCCTCCATCAACCCTCAGTTGGTTCTCTATATTTAAGTCTTTCATGGTTCGCATCACTCTCTGTTTTATCTTTTAAATTTTCCTTCCCTTCCCCTATGTTCATCCGTTTGTTTCTTAAATTTCACATGAGTAAAAGCATGTGATATTTGTCTTTCTCTGACTGACTTATTTCCCTTGGCGTGATACATTCTAAGTCCATCCACGTTATTGCAAATGGCACGATTTCTTTCATTTTTATTGCTGAGTAATATTCCATTATATATGTGCATATATGCCACTTTTCCTTTATCCATTCATCAGTTGATGGACATTTGAGCTCTTTCTACAATTTGTTTACTGTTGATAGTGATGAGGGAAACCAAGGCCAGAGAAATTTTGCTTAAATGAAATCTCCTTACAGTTTGCTGCCCACCGATAAACATCTGAAACATGCAAAGTGTGACCTTGCTCCAGGAACTCAGGGCTGCCTTACTTCCTTGACATTTTTTGTACACCTAAAAGTAAACTTATCTTCACAGCAGCTAGGCCCTCAAGGTCCTGAAAGCCTTGCTTCCAAATTCCTTAGAGACTTACACTATCCCTAGCCCCCACTAACTTAAAAACATATCATCAGTCACTCCTCACAACCTCAGTGCAGCTCTTTTTGTCCACAAGTCCTGTCCCTGTGCTTTAATAAAATCACTCTTTTGCACCAAAGATGTCTCAAGAATTCGCTCTTGCCATTTGCTCAAGAACCCCATCATATTGGCGCTCTTATGTGAGGCTTACTGAGTCTTTTCATCTGTACTCCGAGCCTTGGTTCAAACTTGGTGAGAACTTTCTCTTTTCTTCCTTTACTCTCATTTCAGGGGCTTTTCAAGGACTGGGCTCTTATTGGAACACTTTCATGTCGATTTCTCAGTCTATAATCCTCTAGCCCATGTCTACTTGCCAGAGAGGAGAAAGCCTCCCTTTCAGCTGGAAGTTAGTACCCTGGCCAGAATGGTATTAAGACCCAGAAACTTGATGCCTTCTCTTTATTCCTGTCTTCATACAACGTTGTCTTTCTTGGGCATGGGACAGCCACCTAAGAAACTAGCACAGCTCCCAATCTTATGACTCCTGTGTGAGGGTTCCTCCTTATTGGTCTAATGTGATCCCCTCCACATCCCTGGTCTAGCCACTTCTGGCCACAAGACCTCCACTAGAAGCCTGCCAAAACCAGTACCTGATTGAAGTAAAACCCAACCGGGGACCATTTCCTACGAAAGTTGGATGTAAAGACAATACGTGTCGGAATGTCGCTTAGATCATGATGGATTTCTATGTTTAATCTTTTCTGTCAATGTCCTCTAGTAACTACTTAAATGACAGAATTGGGTAATTCCCCCTTGTAAAACATTTCTAGTGTTTTCCCTGGGTTAAAAACGGCACAGCCTTCAAGGAAACTAAGGCATGACCTTCATGGCATGCTCCTCAAAACAAAGTGAACGAAGACATGGCCTTCTACAGCCTGGCCTTTTATGGTACAGCTTTCCAGGCACAGCACCGCACAGTATTTCTGTTCATATCACAGGCACACATTTGTAGCCGAGGTTTCAATGGAGAAGCGAAGGGACACTAGCATCCCTTCTCCATTATCTTTGAAAATTTTCTGGAAGATATATTTTTGTTTACAAAATTAAGTCTCGGCATGTTAATTTCTAAGAGCAAACAAATAATCCTCTTCCTCAGGTGCTGTTTTTAATTGTAATTGGGTTTATAGCTGCCATTTAATACTCTCTGTTAAAAAAAAAAATCACAAACTGATGCTTCCCATCAACAATGTATCATCCTTTATGAGGAGATACTTTAAAATACTAACACTCTAGGGGTGCCTGGGAGGCTCAGTTGGTTAAGCATCTGACTTCAGCTCAGGTCATGATCTCACCATTCCTGAGTTTGAGCCCCTCTTCGGGGGCTCTGTTGTGACAGTTCAGAGCCTGGAACCTGATTCCAATTCTGTGTCTCCCTCTCTCTCTGACCCTCTTCTGCTTACGCTCTGTCTCTTTCTCTCAAAAATAAATAAACGTTAAAAAGTCTTTTAAAAAAAAAAATAGTAACATTCTGATAGTACCAGATACTATAGTTTCCCTGCCTGAAATTGTTCTCATCTATCCCATCGAATATTTCTTTCTTTCCAAAGAAAATTATTTGCTCCCATCTTTCCAACACATCAGGTGAGGCAAGCCCATCCCCAAAAAGGATGAAGCATGATTTGTCTGAGTGTATCGCCGTAATCCTGTGGTCCTCTCAACATGTGGGAAGTAGGTCTACTGGGGACACCTGAAAAAGGTATAGATCACCCTTATAAAAGCATACAAGAGCAGTTCCCTTTTCCTGCCTTTGGAAATTATGAGATACAATGAAGCATAAAGCTGCTGCAGGCATCCTACTACCATTTCAGGAACACTGACAAGTGGTGTGCGATAAGGAGATGAGGCACAAAGTCCCAGCATCACTTGTGACACGACTGGCCTGATGAATTGACCAGTCTGGAGATGAGGTACCTTGGGTCTATCTGCTCTGTGAGACAAGTAGTTAAAGAAAAATATAGTCAATTAGATTGCGTTTTTCCATTAGCAACACAAAGCATCTCCACTGAAATACTCCTGCCATACATTTTAATTCTATATTATAAAGTCACACCATAGGTCTCAGATAAAATTCACTTCTTCATCTTAGGGAACAAAATGAAAGTAAAGTTGCAACCCTGGGATCAGCAGAACTTATCCCAACCATATAAATATTGCATACGTTACTGTTAGTTATTAACTTCCCAGACGATGGTAACCTGTTTCACACAAATAGTGCACAATATATGACTGAAATATACATAAACTTTGAGTTGGCTTGAAATTTATAGCTGTCTCTGATCGTGGAGAAATTGTGTCTGAGTGTCTATTACCTTGAAATAAACTTCTGAATCTGTTGTCTGCTCTTTAGGTTTAATTTACATTTGACACTGACTCTTCAGACAGAATATGATAACAGAACCCATCATCTACTCAAACAATTGCGTTGCATTTCTCTGAAACCTTTTTAACTCTTTTATATTACTGAAGTTTATGAAAATTAACTGTATATTGATTTATACTTATGATTCCACATTGTTTTATGCAGGAGGCACAAATATTTGGTTTCCTTGTCTAGTTTGTTCCCCTCATATACTCTCTGTCACATTTCTTTCATTAAATTGGGTTCATCTGTATATATTGTGTAAAGTTTTATTACATAAAATATTGTCAGTTCTGTACTATTAAATAAGAGGAGTGCCTGGGTGGCTCAGTCGGTTAAGCCTCCGTCTCTTGATTTCCACCCAGGTCATGATCTCATGGTTCATGAGTTTGAACCCTGCATCAGGCTTCACATTAGCCTGCTTAAGATTCTCTCTCTCTCTCTCTCTCTCTCTCTCTCTCTCTGATCCCCTGGTCCTCACTAAAGGCTCGCTCTCTCTAAAAGAAATTTTTGTAATTAAAAAACTATCAAATAAGACACTTTCAGAAACGTTCAGCTTTCATTCCTATTCCCTTCAATCTATTCCCTCATTGTGCCCAAGAGGCAACCATTTTTTAAAAGTCCTTTTGTTGTCATATATAAAAAAGTAAATAGACTTAATAGATGATGGAGAAAGAGATAATGATAGATGGATGCAGATAAATTGAATTGATGTAGCTATGTATTCCTATTCTCTTCCTCGATCCTATTACACAGAATGTTGTGTGTTGTACAAAATCTCCTTACCTGTACAGAAGTGGAGATTATTGTAAGCAAGGGTTATTTTTTTCTTCTAGCTACATAGTATTTCACTGTTTGTATGCACATCACAGTATTCATAATTTCCTTCTTTGTTTCCCAGCATTGCCTTGGATTTCTAAGATGAGATCCATACAGGATGTTCCCGTACAAACAATACATTTGCTTACAATCTGGAAGCCCTCAGACATACCTCTTTTCCACTAGAGTTGTGGCTTTGTCCTGATGGTCTAAGGGGAAGGATGGGGAAGGATGTGTCTTAAGCCAAAGTGTCAGCATGCCACTGATGTTTATCTGAGACACAGAAAGTGATGGAAGTGTAGATACAGCCCACCGTCAGGCTAATGAAAGGGGTTTCCACAGGTTTAGAGACTTTAATATGGAAAATCAAGGAAAGGGGCACCTGGCTGTCTCAGGCAGTGGAGCATTCGACTCCTGATCTCAGGGTCATGAGTTTGAGCTCCACGTTGGCTGTGGAGCCTACTTAAAAATAAAATGAAATAAAAATGTGAAAAGTAAAATAAAAAATCTGGGAAAGGAAACAAAGTGAGTACAAAAATTTTGTGGGTGTCATATCATTATAAGTTAGTGGATTTCTGATATTTTTTGTCCCCTCTCTTGTGCAAAGGGACTTCTGTGTTTGTCTTTGAGAACACACAGGTGTAGGACACCAGCATCATATGGGCCACGAAGCTCCATTTCCTAGCTCCTGAAAACACGCCTAATTACAGAATGGAAAAAGACCAAGTAAAAAAGGACATGATGCAAAGATACCTTCCAGATCCACATCTGACCCAAATTCTGGAATATAAATAAAAACCAATATTGTAATTTGTTGCAATCCTCCCTTTCTCCCTTTTTTTTCGCTACTTCTTTTCCTTGAAACTATATGCAACGGATGATTGTCACTCCATGTTTATTTGAGAAAAGCTGATAAAGACACGTGAACAGAGGTGAGTTCCAATGTAAAGGAGGCATTAAGGGCTGAATACACAGGGAGCTGGGAGAGAATGAAGATAAGGAACTGCACTCAGTACTGGGGCTTCCAGGTCAAGGACGGGGTAGAGGGAGCCATCAGGGAGGACAGGTTCTGCACGGTCACTGAACCCAGGGCAAACCAAATCCTGAGAAAGCACTGTGTTTGTGGAAGAATACGAGCCAAACAGGAAATGTTTTCACTGTGTGAAGAAGCCTGAAAAGAAGGTTCTTCCTGGAGCGTCAGCATCTCCACTTCAGCTCAGGAGTCCTGCAGAAGACAGAGCAGAGTGTTGTTCCCAGACCCACCTCCACAAGCAGCTTCCTCTCCCCTCTCTCAGGGCCTCGTGTTAAAGCACCACAGTAAGAAGAAGAACATATTCTTTCTTATGTATCCTTGATCTAAAGCTATCTGCAGTGCAGGCCTTTTAGTAAGTGGAGAGAAGAAGCTTCAGTTAACTGCCTGAGCAGAAGTCAGATCCAAAGTCTTTGACATTGTTTCTGTCTTTTCATCTCCACCATCTGTTCCAGGATAATCAACTCTATCTCTAAAGAGGGTCAAAGAGCATTACCTGTTGGCTGAAGTCCAGAGTGTCCTGGGAAAGAAAAGGGACAACATACACTTAACAGAGACACAGGTAAATCTGTCCCCACATACAAGGTCCCACCCCCAGACCCACCTACCACCACAACCCGCATCGCATGATGCCAGTGGGATCAGAGAGGGAGAGATGTGACCCGGGAAGTTTCTATCACACCAATCTACTGTGGCTTCATTAGCTTTCATAGCTCTTCCTGATTTGGCCCAGGACCCCAACCCAAGACATCTGTCTTGTTAACAACCTCTTTCTTGTCTCTACAACCCATAATCTCTTATGCTGAAACACAGTAACCATGGGCCCTTGCTGTCTGGATTTCTAGGAAATCTGAGGGCAAAGGGAGAAGGAAAGGCTTTACAAAGCCACTGGTCTACAGAGAGTTTATGCGATCAAAGCTGTATTTCTCTCCCACAAGGTCTATAGGGAGGCCCAGCTACCAACAGGTGCCTTACCTTTCTGATTCCGGAAGTAGATGAACAGCCCCACCACCAGGAAGAGCAGACCCAGAACAAAGCCCCCGATTCCACTCAGCATCTTGCTCTGTGCAGATTCAGACTGAGCCCCTGAGAGAAGAAGCAGTTTTAGTGATTTTGCCCCAAATCCAACTTCTCTGACAGACACTCTAGGATTGAGAACTTTGAGAATGAGGAATGTGGCCTGCCCTGGAAGAAGGAGAATAAGTGGCAATTTCTAGGGGGAAAATATTTTTTTTTTAAAAATCCCATTGCGTAGATACAAGGTTTGGGTATTGAACTTTTTAAACATCACAGCTTTGACAAATCCACTACTTCAGCATCTATGGATGAGGAGCCTGAGACTCCATGAAGTCAAGTGCTTGTGCAGGGTGACAGAGCTAAGACTGGATTCCCCTCCTGTCAGAAGGACCCTGTACAAAAGAGGATGTGCTTCTTCCTGGATCACAACGAACAACACACAGCAGTGGTGCCAGAAGCACAAACTCAGCCCGAGGCAGGGGACTAGTGCCCAGCATCACAGGAGAACCACTGCCCGTGAGCCATGGAAAGTCTCAAAACATGGACAACCTCATTTCTGCAGCCAGGCATAACTACCTCCCCAAGGGTTGTAGGGTCTGGACGCACAATCACAGAATATCTATAACCTATCAGAGGATTCTACCACAGGATATCACTTGGCTCATCCCAGTGACCTGTGCTAAAGAGAAGAGAACATGGAACAAATGAAAGTATGGTGTAAGGAGAGAACCCTGGCACTCAGGGAAAGCAAAGTCCCCTCCCTGCTGGGCGAGGAACTTATGGGATCAGAAAGCTTCTCACTCCACTCCACGGTGATAGGGCTCGTGCGACTTGGATGCTCCACGTGGCAGGTGTAGACCTCTCCACTCTGAGGAACCGTTTCCAGCATCACCAGGGTCTGGAAGGTCCAGTCTCCATTACGGATCAGGCCTGTGGACACGACCCCAGTCTCCTCCTCCTGGCCGTTCCGGAACCACTTGACCTCAATGTGGCCTGGATAGAAACCATTCACAGAGCAGACCAGGAGGTTGTGGTGCTGCAGGGGCTGCGTCTTCGAGGGGAACACGGTCACTGTCGGCTCAACTAGAAGACAAGTGGTAGCGGGACTAAGTGAGGACGACAGAGTGAGTCTCCCTGGCTGGCTGCCCTCCTGCCTCCGGTCTCTGGTCCCAGGCTGCATCTCGTGCAGGCCTCCCTCAAAGCTGGCCACGTGGCCCAGTACCAGCCAGTCTCATGAGTCTTGAATTCAATCCTGACAG
>NW_024422872.1:0-4585 GCF_014898765.1 Herpailurus yagouaroundi
CCACGCTGTCCCCACAGTCATAAAGGCACACCACCACACTCCCTGACGTCGCACTCTCGCAGGGATCCCCGTGACGTGCTCTTGCTCAACACCCTGTAGGCTCACTGGGACCCAGTCTCTGTCTCACAGTCGCACACGCGCAGCCCCGGCCGCCCCAGCCCCCCTGCCCCGCTCACCTCGCCGCTGCACCGTGAAGCTCTCACCAACACCGTAGTTGTGTCTGCAGACCGTGTCCACCTCGGCGCGCTTCTGCTCCATGAAGTCCTTCTGCCCGTTCCAGTATTTGGCGTCAGGCCGCCCCAGCTCCGTCACCGCCCGGAACTCCCCCACTTCGTTGTCGAAGCGCACATACTCCTCCCCGTTATAGAAACCTCTGGCCAGGTATCGCACCCGCTCCGTCCCGTTGGTGAAATGGCACTCGAACTTCCCCAGGAACAAGAAATGTGCTGTGGGGACAGGGCGACACGGTCACTCGCGGGCTCCCGGAAGACACTGACGCCGCCAGCCCTCGGGGCTCCATCCGCACCCCCAAACCACCAGCACCCAAGGCTCTTCTCTCCTCTAGAGGCGGGGGGGGGGGGGGGGGGGGGGGGGGGAGGTGACCCCTCTCCTGGGAGCCACTCAGGGTCACTGCGTTCCGGGTTCAGAGGCGGACCTCCCAGCCTGAGGATTTGCCCCTCACTGCCTCCTCCTGGACGCCTCCTCCCGATGGACACCCACCTCTCTCCTCGCCTCCCACAGCCCTTTCCTGGCCTCACACACGTCCCACCTGCGTCCCCCTCCCCCACCCCCACCCAACACTTGGTCTGAGCTGAGCTGGCTCAGGCCCCTGCGAACCCAGAGAAGGGAAACACCCTCACATCCCCTCCACTCTCGGGTTAAAATTTATGGAAAGTGATGGACAAAACCCAGCCAGGCAGGGCTTTATTTACCTGGGGGGAGAAATGTCACAAGACAAGCCTGCAGTTCTAGAGCAGAGGATAACTGGGTGATCTTTGTTTCCTTAGGGCGCCAGACAGGTGGTCTCAAGGGGGATGTTTAGGATGTGACAGGAAAGAGTAACTAGATGTGAACTAGAGGGCGTGTGTGTGTTTGATAATTCAGGGAAAGGTAATACAATGTGCAAAATCTTCAAAGAATTGATGAACTTCCTCAACAAAATGGAAAAAGGGAGTTCACTGAAGCACAATGGGACAAAGGAAGGCAAAAGGTTAGACTGGAGAAATCACGGGGAGCTGGCAGTAAAAGCCTTACAGGTGATGTTGGGAGTTTGACTTCATACTTCACATAATGGGAAACTACTGAAGAGTTTTAAGGACATTAAAACCATGACTGCACTACAGTTCCTCAAGTCCTTACCTGGAATTTCCAAACTCCAGAAACCTAGGAAACCAGATCTTTTTACAAGTTTTGATGCTAAACTCTTTTGCCAAATCTACCCTGATGAGGTAAAGGGTCAAACATGTCAGACCTCTTATTGGTCAGTCAGTCACATGGGCTTCTGGAGTTTCAATATATAAACACACACATCATAATATATGTACATACATGCATATACATACATAAATATACACACATATACATACATGACACATATACATACACGTATGTATATATTTTGATGTTTTATTTTCTGTTTAATTGAACTAAGAAAAATTTTTTATTCACGTGGAATTGACATGAACATTTTAAAAATAGTTTAAAAATACTTGTGCCTTTAAAAATGAGACAAATAAAAGGAGTTTTCGACATTATCAACCGAACAGAATGTAGCATTACTGCACAAGTTTGATACATTTTACAGAAAAATACTTGTGACGGTCACAATTGATGACTCATAAGGCAAGCTGTCGAAAGTTAACAGAGATGCTGATGATCAAGAAATCATGAAATCTTATAAAACATTGCATAAGGCAAAGAATAAAAGATGAAGATCTCGAGCTTGCATTGACTGAGTGGACTCAGCGAGAAAGTGTTCAATCTATGAACTGTTGATCTTATTATTTTTTGTAATAAAATAAGCTAAACTACACCACAAAGACCTGAACTGGAAGGTGAGTCTGTGTATAAAGGATAAGTCTAGAGGTTTTAGAAGCAGCACAGTATAAACCAGTGTTTCCAACATCAGTACTCTTGACATTTTGTAAGAGATATTTTTTGTGGGAAGCCTGTTCTGTACGTTGTAGATTGTTTCCTAGCATCATTAGCCTCTACCTAGCAGATGTCAGAAAAAAGCCCCAAGTGACTACCAAAAATGGCTCCAGACATTGCCAAATGTTCCCTGAAGTCCCCATATGAGAACCACTGTTACACCACTTGAAAAATCTGTGGTAAAAAAGCCAATGTTAATTCTATGTCAGCTGAGAATTACACTGAAAACTTTGCCAATATTATATCTGGAAAAAAAAAAACCTTTGATACTGAACAAATTTATTTTACTGCATAAATGGCTCTTCACTGAGACCAGATTCTGAAAAAAAAAAAAATCATACTGCCTACCAAGAGAGTATCAAAATTTACTATGAATTCCAACCAAAAGATGATTGCTCTTGGGTGTGCTAATGCTTCAGGCTTACCCAAATCAAAGTGGGCAGACACTGGAAAAAGCCAAAATCCAGGATGCCTGAAAGGGACAAATATTTTACTTGTGCATTAGTTTTCAAAAAAGATAATATGGATAACCAGATACATATTTTATTTGGTTCAAAACCACTTTGTATCAATGGGCTTCGTTCATGAGACGCAAGCTGGACTGGGAGAAACCTGGAAATTAATTGTCCCTGTATAATTGTTCCACATACTGTACTCCTCAAATTCTTATAAAAATTAAAGCTTTGGCTTCTAATTCTCCCCCTGCCCCACCACCAAGTATGACGTCTATGTTGCAATCTTTGAACAAGGAATTTTCTCATCCCATGAAGATCAAGTATAAAAAACTTTTAAACTCTGTTCTTGATGCAGTTTACAGAGGCCTATGAATCCACATCTTCTGAAATAAGTTAATGGCTAGTGTTATGACAAAGCTAATATTTAATAAACCAACCTGAAAAACTGCCTAGCAAGACTTTGGGCTACATCTGAGTTTGCAAATGAACTACCAGTTGAAGACATGAAAACTGTCATGTGATGAATGAGAAAATATTATATGACACTTCAATGTATGTAAAAGTTTATCCAAATAAGTCCAAGGAATAAGGTGGACACTTGAGATGAGCACCAGGTAGCGTATAGAAGTGTGGAATCACTACACTGTACATCTGAAACTGACATTAAGCTGTATGCTAACCAAATGGAATTTAAATAATAACTTTAAAAGATATTCTCTGCCTAAATGTATACCTATAATCTTAAACAATCAAACAAACAAATCAGTCAAAGGTGCTGATCCAAAAATACTTATCACTGATGAAGGGGTCACACGGGGCATTCCCTGAGTGATGGAAACATGGTAGTGGTGACTGAGAGCGCTCCCCAACTTGCTCCCTACACTCCAGCTTCTCTAGCCTTCCTTCTGTCCCTTGCACTCAGCAAACATCTTCCCGCACTTGGCCTTTATCCTATTTTCTCCCCCTACAACACTTGTCCTGTACATCCTTCACTTGCCTGGCTTCTGTCACCAGTCATATCTCAACTCAATGTCACTTCCTCAGGGAGAACTCCCTACACACTTGAACTGAAGTCAGGTGCATCCAATTCTCTCTGTTTCACAACTAGGAGTATTTTTTTTTTCAGCATACTTATTGTTGTCAGAATTTTTGTTGTTATTGTTAAATGTTTATCGGGCTTTCTCCTCTGTCATTACATAAAATCCATGATGGTAATGATCTTTAGCCTATTCAAATAGAATTCACTGAGCCCAGAACAGAGCCTAGTACATCATAGCTGCTCAGAGAAATGTCTGTGATACAACGGATAAACACAGGGCTCCGAGAATCAGTCATTGTGAGGATCCTGGAAAGCAAGAAGGGGCTCAAGTCCAACATTCTTTTACTCTGATGATACATTATATCCCCTCCACTTCCTGTGAGAAACTCACACAGACTACCACCTTCTCCGTCTACTGTTGTAAAAAATATCACAGGTAAGGAAAAGGCGATTTTAAGAAAAAAGAAAAATCTCATTAAGTTTCAGCTCATCCTGTAGATCTGTGAGAGTGCTGAGGTCTCTGCATACATGGGGGATTCACAGTAATGGTGACAGCGTGGCTCGGTAAAGAATAGGAACTGGAAGTGGAGGCAACCCAACATGGTTATTAAGGAAAAACAGAAAACATGAGGAATAAACCTATGCCATCTGGGGACATCACCTCAGTGAGCCAATATATTCCCTTGACCTGCATTTTGGCTTTCAGTCCTGTGAAATGTAAACACCTTCACGCTCTCTATACTCTGCTCAGGGTAGATAGTTGGAACCATATGAAATTCCTGATGTTGACTATTTTTGACTTACAAAGCCATAATTGCATATAATTTATCCTATACTAGTTGAATCCCTTCCTGTGGGCTCAGGCCACAGAACAGAAAGATGCAGGAGAAACAGACACCATAGAAAGGTTCAACATAGATTCATAATGAAAAATTAACTT
>NW_024422873.1:0-4583 GCF_014898765.1 Herpailurus yagouaroundi
CCACGCTGTCCCCACAGTCATAAAGGCACACCACCACACTCCCTGACGTCGCACTCTCGCAGGGATCCCCGTGACGTGCTCTTGCTCAACACCCTGTAGGCTCACTGGGACCCAGTCTCTGTCTCACAGTCGCACACGCGCAGCCCCGGCCGCCCCAGCCCCCCTGCCCCGCTCACCTCGCCGCTGCACCGTGAAGCTCTCACCAACACCGTAGTTGTGTCTGCAGACCGTGTCCACCTCGGCGCGCTTCTGCTCCATGAAGTCCTTCTGCCCGTTCCAGTATTTGGCGTCAGGCCGCCCCAGCTCCGTCACCGCCCGGAACTCCCCCACTTCGTTGTCGAAGCGCACATACTCCTCCCCGTTATAGAAACCTCTGGCCAGGTATCGCACCCGCTCCGTCCCGTTGGTGAAATGGCACTCGAACTTCCCCAGGAACAAGAAATGTGCTGTGGGGACAGGGCGACACGGTCACTCGCGGGCTCCCGGAAGACACTGACGCCGCCAGCCCTCGGGGCTCCATCCGCACCCCCAAACCACCAGCACCCAAGGCTCTTCTCTCCTCTAGAGGCGGGGGGGGGGGGGGGGGGGGGGGGGGGAGGTGACCCCTCTCCTGGGAGCCACTCAGGGTCACTGCGTTCCGGGTTCAGAGGCGGACCTCCCAGCCTGAGGATTTGCCCCTCACTGCCTCCTCCTGGACGCCTCCTCCCGATGGACACCCACCTCTCTCCTCGCCTCCCACAGCCCTTTCCTGGCCTCACACACGTCCCACCTGCGTCCCCCTCCCCCACCCCCACCCAACACTTGGTCTGAGCTGAGCTGGCTCAGGCCCCTGCGAACCCAGAGAAGGGAAACACCCTCACATCCCCTCCACTCTCGGGTTAAAATTTATGGAAAGTGATGGACAAAACCCAGCCAGGCAGGGCTTTATTTACCTGGGGGGAGAAATGTCACAAGACAAGCCTGCAGTTCTAGAGCAGAGGATAACTGGATGATCTTTGTTTCCTTAGGGCGCCAGACAGGTGGTCTCAAGGGGGATGTTTAAGATGTGACAGGAAAGAGTAACTAGATGTGAACTAGGGGGCGTGTGTGTGTTTGATAATTCTGGGAAAGGTAATACAATGTGCAAAATCTTCAAAGAATTGATGAACTTCCTCAACAAAATGGAAAAAGGGAGTTCACTGAAGCACAATGGGACAAAGGAAGGCAAAAGGTTAGACTGGAGAAATCACGGGGAGCTGGCAGTAAAAGCCTTACAGGTGATGTTGGGAGTTTGACTTCATACTTCACATAATGGGAAACTACTGAAGAGTTTTAAGGACATTAAAACCATGACTGCACTACAGTTCCTCAAGTCCTTACCTGGAATTTCCAAACTCCAGAAACCTAGGAAACCAGATCTTTTTACAAGTTTTGATGCCAAACTCTTTTGCCAAATCTACCCTGATGAGGTAAAGGGTCAAACATGTCAGACCTCTTATTGGTCAGTCAGTCACATGGGCTTCTGGAGTTTCAATATATAAACACACACATCATAATATATGTACATACATGCATATACATACATAAATATACACACATATACATACATGACACATATACGTATACGTATGTATATATTTTGATGTTTTATTTTCTGTTTAATTGAACTAAGAAAAATTTTTTATTCACGTGGAATTGACATGAACATTTTAAAAATAGTTTAAAAATACTTGTGCCTTTAAAAATGAGACAAATAAAAGGAGTTTTCGACATTATCAACCGAACAGAATGTAGCATTACTGCACAAGTTTGATACATTTTACAGAAAAATACTTGTGACGGTCACAATTGATGACTCATAAGGCAAGCTGTCGAAAGTTAACAGAGATGCTGATGATCAAGAAATCATGAAATCTTATAAAACATTGCATAAGGCAAAGAATAAAAGATGAAGATCTCGAGCTTGCATTGACTGAGTGGACTCAGCGAGAAAGTGTTCAATCTATGAACTGTTGATCTTATTATTTTTTGTAATAAAATAAGCTAAACTACACCACAAAGACCTGAACTGGAAGGTGAGTCTGTGTATAAAGGATAAGTCTAGAGGTTTTAGAAGCAGCACAGTATAAACCAGTGTTTCCAACATCAGTACTCTTGACATTTTGTAAGAGATATTTTTTGTGGGAAGCCTGTTCTGTACGTTGTAGATTGTTTCCTAGCATCATTAGCCTCTACCTAGCAGATGTCAGAAAAAAGCCCCAAGTGACTACCAAAAATGGCTCCAGACATTGCCAAATGTTCCCTGAAGTCCCCATATGAGAACCACTGTTACACCACTTGAAAAATCTGTGGTAAAAAAGCCAATGTTAATTCTATGTCAGCTGAGAATTACACTGAAAACTTTGCCAATATTATATCTGGAAAAAAAAAAACCTTTGATACTGAACAAATTTATTTTACTGCATAAATGGCTCTTCACTGAGACCAGATTCTGAAAAAAAAAAAAATCATACTGCCTACCAAGAGAGTATCAAAATTTACTATGAATTCCAACCAAAAGATGATTGCTCTTGGGTGTGCTAATGCTTCAGGCTTACCCAAATCAAAGTGGGCAGACACTGGAAAAAGCCAAAATCCAGGATGCCTGAAAGGGACAAATATTTTACTTGTGCATTAGTTTTCAAAAAAGATAATATGGATAACCAGATACATATTTTATTTGGTTCAAAACCACTTTGTATCAATGGGCTTCGTTCATGAGAGGCAAGCTGGACTGGGAGAAACCTGGAAATTAATTGTCCCTGTATAATTGTTCCACATACTGTACTCCTCAAATTCTTATAAAAATTAAAGCTTTGGCTTCTAATTCTCCCCCTGCCCCACCACCAAGTATGACGTCTATGTTGCAATCTTTGAACAAGGAATTTTCTTATCCCATGAAGATCAAGTATAAAAAACTTTTAAACTCTGTTCTTGATGCAGTTTACAGAGGCCTATGAATCCACATCTTCTGAAATAAGTTAATGGCTAGTGTTATGACAAAGCTAATGTTTAATAAACCAACCTGAAAAACTGCCTAGCAAGACTTTGGGCTACATCTGAGTTTGCAAATGAACTACCAGTTGAAGACATGAAAACTGTCATGTGATGAATGAGAAAATATTATATGACACTTCAATGTATGTAAAAGTTTATCCAAATAAGTCCAAGGAATAAGGTGGACACTTGAGATGAGCACCAGGTAGCGTATAGAAGTGTGGAATCACTACACTGTACATCTGAAACTGACATTAAGCTGTATGCTAACCAAATGGAATTTAAATAATAACTTTAAAAGATATTCTCTGCCTAAATGTATACCTATAATCTTAAACAATCAAACAAACAAATCAGTCAAAGGTGCTGATCCAAAAATACTTATCACTGATGAAGGGGTCACACGGGGCATTCCCTGAGTGATGGAAACATGGTAGTGGTGACTGAGAGCGCTCCCCAACTTGCTCCCTACACTCCAGCTTCTCTAGCCTTCCTTCTGTCCCTTGCACTCAGCAAACATCTTCCCGCACTTGGCCTTTATCCTATTTTCTCCCCCTACAACACTTGTCCTGTACATCCTTCACTTGCCTGGCTTCTGTCACCAGTCATATCTCAACTCAATGTCACTTCCTCAGGGAGAGCTCCCTACACACTTGAACTGAAGTCAGGTGTATCCAGTTCTGTCTGTTTCACAACCAGGTGTATTATTTTTCAGCATACTTATTGTTGTCAGAATTTTTGTTGCTATTGTTAAATGTTTATTGGGCTTTCTCCTCTGTCATTACATAAAATCCATGATGGTAATGATCTTTAGCCTATTCAAATAGAATTGACTGAGCCCAGAACAGAGCCTAGTACATCATAGCTGCTCAGAGAAATGTCTGTGATACAATGGATAAACACAGGGCTCTGAGAATCAGTCATTGTGAGGATCCTGGAAAGCAAGAAGGGGCTCAGGTCCAACATTCTTTTACTCTGATGATACATTATATCCCCTCCACTTCCTGTGAGAAATCCACACAAACTACCTCCTTCTCCGTCTACTGTTGGAAAAAATATCACAGGTAAGGAAAAGGCGATTTTAAGAAAAAAGAAAAATCTCATTAAGTTTCAGCTCATCCTGTAGATCTGTGAGAGTGCTGAGGTCTCTGCATACATGGGGGATTCACAGTAATGGTGACAGCGTGGCTCGGTAAAGAATAGGAACTGGAAGTGGAGGCAACCCAACATGGTTATTAAGGAAAAACAGAAAACATGAGGAATAAACCTATGCCATCTGGGGACATCACCTCAGTGAGCCAATATATTCCCTTGACCTGCATTTTGGCTTTCAGTCCTGTGAAATGTAAACACCTTCACGCTCTCTATACTCTGCTCAGGGTAGATAGTTGGAACCATATGAAATTCCTGATGTTGACTATTTTTGACTTACAAAGCCATAATTGCATATAATTTATCCTATACTAGTTGAATCCCTTCCTGTGGGCTCAGGCCACAGAACAGAAAGATGCAGGAGAAACGGACACCATAGAAAGGTTCAACATAGATTCATAATGAAAAATTAACTT
>NW_024422874.1:0-13628 GCF_014898765.1 Herpailurus yagouaroundi
GTCTTTCTATGAAAGGGGCATTTGCTTGTCTTGGAACTTTGGTCTGGGAAACATGTTTGGCTGACATCTAGGAGCCTGTGGAGGTGCACTCAGGGGACAGAGGCCGGTGGGTGACATCGTTTCCCTCTCCCTCTGCCTCGCTCCAGGGACTCCTGCTCTTGTCCAGAAAGGGACTTGTACACTCAACTGGCATCACTTTTGGGACTGTCACCCAAGGGGACACAGCTAGTGGCCAGCAGCACTGACATTTGTTGTCCCCCAGCACTGTATGTATTTGTACATGTTGAAACCTGCTGCCCGACTATCTGGCTTCCAATCAGCCTGAATCTAGGTGCCAACTGACACCCTCCCTCTGGGGCATCCACAGGGCTTGCCATACCCTCAAATACCGGGAACCACTAAAATACAATAGGCTGCTTGGACAGTCACCAAAGTTTGAGAGACCATCAAATGCTAATGCAGGTGTGAATGACAAGGTGTATCTACAAGAGGCCACTTCTGCAACCCTGGGTGAAGTGCCTGTTTTATCTGATGCAGAGAAACCAACAAAGAGAGCCAGGCAAAATGAAGAAACAGAATATGTTCCCAAGGAAAGAACAAGATAAAACAGCAGAAAATTCCTTAATGAAATGGAGATTTTTACCTTATCAAAGTTTCAAACACTGGTAATAAAGGTGCTCACCAAACTAGATGAAGAAGAAGCACACAAAGAACTTCAACAAAGAGTTAGAAAATATAAGAAAGTACCAAACAGAAGCATTTTGTACCGGCATGTTGCTTTTGGGGTCCATCCAAGTTTTTGCATCCATCGGTGGTTTGGTTTTTACTGCTATTTCATGGGATGGATATACCACCATTTGTTTAATCAGGACCTATTGAGCAAAATATAGCTGTTTGTACTTTTCAACTATTACAAGAAAAGTTACTGTAAATATTTATGTAGAAGTTTTTGGGCTTTGTATAAATGTAAATGTTCACTTTTTTGAAATAAATGCCTATGACTACAGTCTCTGGATCATGTGGTAAGTACACATTTCAGTTTTTTCATTTTTCTTTGGTTTGGTTTTTTACATTTCCCCCAAGTTGTTATTTAAATTCCAGCTAGTTAACATACAGTGTGATATCAGTTTCAGGTGTACAATATAGTGATTCAACACTTCATTACAACACCCCCAGCTCATCACAAGTGCACTCCTTTAATCCCCATCACCAGTTTCGCCCATCCCCCTGCCCACCTCCCCTCTGCTAACCATCAGTTTGTTCCCTATAGTTATCAGTCTGTTTCTTGGTTTGCCTCTGTCTTTTTGTCCCTATGCCTGTATGTTTTCTTTCTTAAATTCCACATATGAGTAAAATCATATGGTATTTGTTTTTCTCTGACTGACTTAATATTTTTAGCTGCATCCACATCATTGCAAATGACAAGATTTCATTCTTTATTATGGTGTGGAATGTTTCACTGTATACATATGCTACATCTTCTTTATCCATTCTTCAGCCTGTGGACATTCATGCTATTTTCATAATTTGGCGATGTAGATAACGCTCCTTATATAGGGGTGCATGTATCCCTTTGAATTAGTAGTTTTGCATCCTTTGGATAAATACCTAGTCGTGAAGTGGCTGGATTGTAGGGTAGTTCTAGTTTTAACTTTTTGAAGGACCTCGAAATGCTTTTCAGAGTGACTGCACGGTTTTCATTCCCACCAAAGTGCAAGAGGGTTCCCGTGTCTCCATTTCCTTCCCAATACCTGATGTTTCTTCGGTTGTTGATTTTAGCCATTCTGACGGTGTGCAGTGATATTTCATTTGTATTACCCCGATGATGAGTGATGTTGAGCATCTTTTCATGTGTCAGTTGGCACATGTATGTCTTTCTTTGGAAAAATGTCTGTTCATGTCTTCTGCCCATTTTTAATTGGACTTTTTGGTTTCAGGTGTTGAGTTTTGAAAGTGTTTATATATTTTGGGTACTCACCCATTAGCATGTAGGTCATTTGCAAATATCTTCTCTCGTTCTGTAGGTTGCTTTTAGTTTAGTTAAAAAGGCAACATTTCATGTATAGTCAACAGCCCATCTATTTACAGAGTGGCTATACACTTTTGAATTCCTCCCAGCAACTTTTGAAAGGTCTAGTTTCCCCACGTCTTTGCCAGCACTTTGTATTGTCACTATTTTCTTAGCTGGTTAAATAGGTGCAGTGATTCCTTACTGTGGTCTGAATTTGCATTTCCCTAAAATTTGTGATGCTGAACATTTTTTCTCCTCTTTTCCTTGCCATCCAATATCCTCTACTAGAAGATTCTGTCCCTTGGTCCATGTATCCATCTCTCTACCAATACCACAAAGGTTTACTTGGTTACTATAGCTATAGAATAAGACTTCTATAATCTATGACTGACAAAAATGTGGGAAAATATCCTTCTGTAAACAAACATTTATCTTTTTCTCCCTACCTGATTTCTCTATAATTTAGAAACTCTCAGTGAGTATTCATAATTTCATGGCAATGATAGTTATTTGCAGAAGCTCAGTAAGAATCTATTTCCCTTGTAACAGGAAACATTGATCATACCACCAAGTCTTTGACTGGAATGTCGTATTTGGGGAAATATGCACAAACTCAGATATGACCAGACACCTTTGAGTTACTAAGGTTGAATTTTTGGAATCAATGAAACCCCTTGGAAAGATTACCCTGGTATCTTGTTTATAGGGTTCCCAGTAGCACAAACAAGTAAGGCTATTACCTAGATGCTCAGAAACCTGGGATATTTGGAAGAACCTTAAGAAGAGAGGAAATCACCCAAATCTATAGGGATTGAAACTGAATCTGATGCTAAGTATTTATTCTGACTCTTACCCTCAAAAGGCTACTATAAGCTCAATCTGAAATTCCTTAGGAGAAGTTTTATAGCAAAGCAGATTAAAAAAAACTTATGGGGGTGCCTGGGTGGCTCAGTTGGTTAAGCCTCCATTTGGCTCAAGTCACAATCTCACAGTTAGTGGGTTTGAGTCCTGCATTGAGCTCTGTCCTGATGGCTCAGAGACTGGAGACAGCTTTGGATTCTGTGTCTACCTGTCTCTCTGCCCATCCCCTATTCGGCTCTGTCTGTCTGTCTCTCTCTCTCTCAAAAACAAATAAACATTTAAAATATCAGAAAAAAAAAAACTTACATGGCCAGTCAGTATTCTTGCTATATTTAAGTAAGTAATTAGGTCAAGTTTATTATAACAGGACTTATTTTACATAAAAAAATTAGTCTTAATTTGGCTATCTTTGATGGAAATGAGGGTGATTTTTAGAGAGAAAAAAACATGTTTCTGAAACACACTGCCATGGGTGTTAGATTCTAGTTCAGATTCATTGTCTTTGAGTATTTGTTGTTTATGCAACTGGGCTTGGATCCTAAATTCTTCTGGTCTCCAGAATATCTGGCTAGTTTTCTAACTGTCTGCATGCACATAATAAGCCTAACTTGGAGAGCCCACCTGCAGGACCACCTCCTAAAATGAGACAACTGTTTAAATGAACTGACCCAATTTACCTCGTTATAAATCGTAGAATAAGATGCTAACACTGTACATGGAAGTTCCAAAATAATGGCACTATGCAGGATGGGGGCTGAGCCTGGTGCTAGGGAATATTTGCAATTGGGAGCAAGGCAGTTTCATTCCAGAAATCCTGATCCATGCCCTTTGTTAACAGGCAGTAGCTAGAGTGTTCATTGCTCCTACCCCGCAACAATGAGGAATGGTGAAAACAGTTGGGATTTGAAGCCAGAATCCATCTTGTCAGTTCAAATGGAAGAATGAACACTAGAGGTCACATCCCCCCAGGCACAGCTGGACTGCCAAGGAACACATACACCTAGGCTCAAAGCAAAGGAATGTTTGCTTATCATTCAAAGGAACCTATAAGACAAATAGCCAGCATATGCTAAAGATGTAATCCCTAGATGCAACCCTACTAGCTTAACAAAAAGAATGTATTAAAGACTTTCTCACCAGATAGTTCCCTCAAAGGTTGGTCTCCACAACTAACAGAGGTGTTTGGATTCCTTCAGGCCACACTAACAGCAGGAAAACCCGCAGCATGTGAACATCTAACAAATAACACCCTCAGAGCTGGGGCACTGTGGGTATGGGGACTCTCAGGAGGCTTGAGGCCTATTCAGTGACAGGAGGAACTCATTTTGCATTTGCCACACACCTCCCACATGCAAAGACTTTAGTACACGGGAAATTGGCTCCAAATGCCCCCCTCCCCTCGCCCTTGGTGGCTTGGTGTCCTAACCCACTGGGCCAAGGGTTCACATCCAGTGCTGCCTTTGACCCCTTGTCCTATATTGGTCAGGACCAAAACATAGACACAACTAACTGTTTCTGAATAGCTGATATTTGGTAATACGGTGGAATTATTTCTATGAGTGGCACCCAAAACACCCGTGTATAATATAGACACACCTTCTGACAATATTAGGACAAAATATCTGCTAACATCCCCCAGAAAGGATATCTAAGCCAGGGTATTCGCTCCTGGGGACCAAACAGCTACTGCGTTATTTCTAAATGAAGACTTGATCTAAGGATTGCCTTTAAACATTTGTCTTGTGTCCCCTGATCTCACACTGCTGATGTCCCTCCCTGTTCCCTGTCAAGGCCACCAGTGATGTTGAAATTCACAATTGCTCCCACTGCCAGGTCTGTGGAATGCTGAGCATGTTGTCCCATATGCAGAAGATTATCAATCATGTAGAGAAGATCTCTTTTGCTGATGCCTTCTCTAGATGGTTCACCTCTTCACTGACTTGCTGGGGAACTATAGTCTTAAGTATTTTCTTTTGTCTTAAGTATATCAACTTCACGTTGCCATGTATGTAAGTCACTTCCTAATATCCGACTCTAGGGTAATCATGGAAGAATGGCACATAAAATACTGTACAGGCTATAAAGTTGCTTGGGGTGGAGAGTAGGAGTGCTGAGAATACTCCTTCTTCAGCCTGCCATCTTGCCCGTGTCCCCCATTGACCTCTCTCAGGGCTACGTGTCCCAGGCCCCTTGGACATTAATGTATATGCCTTAGAATGGCAGACCGTGACCAGAATGCAGGGACATTCAGGTCCTGTATATCTCTGTTTAGATAACTATTAGCAGTAACACAGTTTCTCCCCTTGTCATGAGCATGCTATGAAGGCGCACACTCCCGTTGTGTCTTTCCACAATGTCAGCTTTACTCAGTCATGAAATAAAGTGAATCATATTTATAAGCAGGTTCAGAATTCCAAACTCAGTGACATTTCACCATGTGATTAAACTTGGCTTCTGACAGGGCACCCAGCAGAAATGAGACAAATCACACAACACACAAGATAACAGAAGGGTGTAGGAAGTTAACAAACCACACGTGAAGTCCATCTGTGGGGGCGCCTTTGAGAGACCGTGGTCAGGTCCTGGTCAGCTCTCGGCACTTACTGCTTATTATGTTCAAGCAGTGAAGGATTTCCCTTCTGCCTGGAGATCAATCGGGCAGAGTCTTCGACAGCAGTTGCCTTTTTAAAGTGGTCAGACACAGAGGGGTCATGTCCGAAGAGTCTGAGAGTTGGCTGCAAAAATCCTCCCCTTTTTATAGGGATTTAATTAGCCTTGGGCTCTGGCAGACCTCCTCTGCTTCTGCTTGTTATCAGTTCTGGGGTGTCAGTTGGTGCTGGTCCCAGTGATATCGCCCAGTGCAGTACCTTTAACTGCTTGTGTCATTGCTTTGACCCGGGCTCCTGCTTGACACGAGAGTCTCGATTTTTCTGTCTCCCTCCTGTTGTACACATGGTGTCTCAAGTTCTATTAAATGTTGATGTCAATTAACTTTGTCAAACCCTTTGATCTCACTACAATGCCCTCCGCATGTCCCCTCACTCTGTGAAATCTGTAAGACTAAGGTCCAGACTTCAGAAAGACTAGCTGTGCAGCTGTCTGGATCACCATCTATAAGTTGGTGCTCCTCCCTGTAAGTTATCCTGAATAAGTCTGTGTAAACTGGATGGAGTTGCCTACTTCATTTTTCAATCAAAGAAACTTCACGGTCTGCAGGAGCCTTCACAGTCCCTCCACTCACCAACAATCTTGAAATTGGGAATTTGTGTTTTGTCTCCTTCGTTGTAAGTCTTCCTAAAAGTTTCTTAATTACATCTTTTTTTTTTTCAACGAACAAGCTCTATGTGTCATAGAATTTTTCTATTGTCTTCTTTTCTCAATTTTGTTTCTTTCTGTTCTTACAGGTACTACTTGTTTTCTTCAGTTTCCTTTAGGCTATTTTGCTGCTACTTTTTCTACGTTATTGAGGTGGGAACATAGATTTTGATACGTGATTTTTTCTCTTTTTTAACACAATTTCAAGTTAATTAATATAGAGTTTAGTATTGGTTTCAGAGGTAGAATTCAGTGATTCATCACTTACATATAACATCCAGTGTTCATCCCAACAAGTGCCCTCTTTAATGCTCATCACCCATTTAGCCCATCCCTCCAAACACCTCCCTCCATCAACCCTCAGTTGGTTCTCTATATTTAAGTCTTTCATGGTTCGCATCACTCTCTGTTTTATCTTTTAAATTTTCCTGCCCTTCCCCTATGTTCATCCGTTTGTTTCTTAAATTTCACATGAGTAAAAGCATGTGATATTTGTCTTTCTCTGACTGACTTATTTCCCTTGGCGTGATACATTCTAGGTCCATCCACGTTATTGCAAATGGCACGATTTCTTTCATTTTTATTGCTGAGTGATATTCCATTATATATGTGCATATATGCCACTTTTCCTTTATCCATTCATCAGTTGATGGACATTTGAGCTCTTTCTACAATTTGTTTACTGTTGATAGTGATGAGGGAAACAAAGGCCAGAGAAATTTTGCTTAAATGAAATCTCCTTACAGTTTGCTGCCCACCGATAAACATCTGAAACATGCAAAGTGTGACCTTGCTCCAGGAACTCAGGGCTGCCTTACTTCCTTGACATTTTTTGTACACCTAAAAGTAAACTTATCTTCACAGCAGCTAGGCCCTCAAGGTCCTGAAAGCCTTGCTTCCAAATTCCTTAGAGACTTACACTATCCCTAGCCCCCACTAACTTAAAAACATATCATCAGTCACTCCTCACAACCTCAGTGCAGCTCTTTTTGTCCACAAGTCCTGTCCCTGTGCTTTAATAAAATCACTCTTTTGCACCAAAGATGTCTCAAGAATTCGCTCTTGCCATTTGCTCAAGAACCCCATCATATTGGCGCTCTTATGTGAGGCTTACTGAGTCTTTTCATCTGTACTCCGAGCCTTGGTTCAAACTTGGTGAGAACTTTCTCTTTTCTTCCTTTACTCTCATTTCAGGGGCATTTCAAGGACTGGGCTCTTATTGGAACACTTTCATGTCGATTTCTCAGTCTATAATCCTCTAGCCCATGTCTACTTGCCAGAGAGGAGAAAGCCTCCCTTTCAGCTGGAAGTTAGTACCCTGGCCAGAATGGTATTAAGACCCAGAAACTTGATGCCTTCTCTTTATTCCTGTCTTCATACAACGTTGTCTTTCTTGGGCATGGGACAGCCACCTAAGAAACTAGCACAGCTCCCAATCTTATGACTCCTGTGTGAGGGTTCCTCCTTATTGGTCTAATGTGATCCCCTCCACATCCCTGGTCTAGCCACTTCTGGCCACAAGACCTCCACTAGAAGCCTGCCAAAACCAGTACCTGATTGAAGTAAAACCCAACCGGGGACCATTTCCTACGAAAGTTGGATGTAAAGACAATACGTGTCGGAATGTCGCTTAGATCATGATGGATTTCTATGTTTAATCTTTTCTGTCAATGTCCTCTAGTAACTACTTAAATGACAGAATTGGGTAATTCCCCCTTGTAAAACATTTCTAGTGTTTTCCATGGGTTAAAAACGGCACAGCCTTCAAGGAAACTAAGGCATGACCTTCATGGCATGCTCCTCAAAACAAAGTGAACGAAGACATGGCCTTCTACAGCCTGGCCTTTTATGGTACAGCTTTCCAGGCACAGCACCGCACAGTATTTCTGTTCATATCACAGGCACACATTTGTAGCCGAGGTTTCAATGGAGAAGCGAAGGGACACTAGCATCCCTTCTCCATTATCTTTGAAAATTTTCTGGAAGATATATTTTTGTTTACAAAATTAAGTCTCGGCATGTTAATTTCTAAGAGCAAACAAATAATCCTCTTCCTCAGGTGCTGTTTTTAATTGTAATTGGGTTTATAGCTGCCATTTAATACTCTCTGTTAAAAAAAAAAATCACAAACTGATGCTTCCCATCAACAATGTATCATCCTTTATGAGGAGATACTTTAAAATACTAACACTCTAGGGGTGCCTGGGAGGCTCAGTTGGTTAAGCATCTGACTTCAGCTCAGGTCATGATCTCACCATTCCTGAGTTTGAGCCCCTCTTCGGGGGCTCTGTTGTGACAGTTCAGAGCCTGGAACCTGATTCCAATTCTGTGTCTCCCTCTCTCTCTGACCCTCTTCTGCTTACGCTCTGTCTCTTTCTCTCAAAAATAAATAAACGTTAAAAAGTCTTTTAAAAAAAAAAATAGTAACATTCTGATAGTACCAGATACTATAGTTTCCCTGCCTGAAATTGTTCTCATCTATCCCATCGAATATTTCTTTCTTTCCAAAGAAAATTATTTGCTCCCATCTTTCCAACACATCAGGTGAGGCAAGCCCATCCCCAAAAAGGATGAAGCATGATTTGTCTGAGCGTATCGCCGTAATCCTGTGGTCCTCTCAACATGTGGGAAGTAGGTCTACTGGGGACACCTGAAAAAGGTATAGATCACCCTTATAAAAGCATACAAGAGCAGTTCCCTTTTCCTGCCTTTGGAAATTATGAGATACAATGAAGCATAAAGCTGCTGCAGGCATCCTACTACCATTTCAGGAACACTGACAAGTGGTGTGCGATAAGGAGATGAGGCACAAAGTCCCAGCATCACTTGTGACACGACTGGCCTGATGAATTGACCAGTCTGGAGATGAGGTACCTTGGGTCTATCTGCTCTGTGAGACAAGTAGTTAAAGAAAAATATAGTCAATTAGATTGCGTTTTTCCATTAGCAACACAAAGCATCTCCACTGAAATACTCCTGCCATACATTTTAATTCTATATTATAAAGTCACACCATAGGTCTCAGATAAAATTCACTTCTTCATCTTAGGGAACAAAATGAAAGTAAAGTTGCAACCCTGGGATCAGCAGAACTTATCCCAACCATATAAATATTGCATACGTTACTGTTAGTTATTAACTTCCCAGACGATGGTAACCTGTTTCACACAAATAGTGCACAATATATGACTGAAATATACATAAACTTTGAGTTGGCTTGAAATTTATAGCTGTCTCTGATCGTGGAGAAATTGTGTCTGAGTGCCTATTACCTTGAAATAAACTTCTGAATCTGTTGTCTGCTCTTTAGGTTTAATTTACATTTGACACTGACTCTTCAGACAGAATATGATAACAGAACCCATCATCTACTCAAACAATTGCGTTGCATTTCTCTGAAACCTTTTTAACTCTTTTATATTACTGAAGTTTATGAAAATTAACTGTATATTGATTTATACTTATGATTCCACATTGTTTTATGCAGGAGGCACAAATATTTGGTTTCCTTGTCTAGTTTGTTCCCCTCATATACTCTCTGTCACATTTCTTTCATTAAATTGGGTTCATCTGTATATATTGTGTAAAGTTTTATTACATAAAATATTGCCAGTTCTGTACTATTAAATAAGAGGGGTGCCTGGGTGGCTCAGTCGGTTAAGCCTCCGTCTCTTGATTTCCACCCAGGTCATGATCTCATGGTTCATGAGTTTGAACCCTGCATCAGGCTTCACATTAGCCTGCTTAAGATTCTCTCTCTCTCTCTCTCTCTCTCTCTCTCTCTGACCCCCTGGTCCTCACTAAAGGCTCGCTCTCTCTAAAAGAAATTTTTGTAATTAAAAAACTATCAAATAAGACACTTTCAGAAACGTTCAGCTTTCATTCCTATTCCCTTCAATCTATTCCCTCATTGTGCCCAAGAGGCAACCATTTTTTAAAAGTCCTTTTGTTGTCATATATAAAAAAGTAAATAGACTTAATAGATGATGGAGAAAGAGATAATGATAGATGGATGCAGATAAATTGAATTGATGTAGCTATGTATTCCTATTCTCTTCCTCGATCCTATTACACAGAATGTTGTGTGTTGTACAAAATCTCCTTACCTGTACAGAAGTGGAGATTATTGTAAGCAAGGGTTATTTTTTTCTTCTAGCTACATAGTATTTCACTGTTTGTATGCACATCACAGTATTCATAATTTCCTTCTTTGTTTCCCAGCATTGCCTTGGATTTCTAAGATGAGATCCATACAGGATGTTCCCGTACAAACAATACATTTGCTTACAATCTGGAAGCCCTCAGACATACCTCTTTTCCACTAGAGTTGTGGCTTTGTCCTGATGGTCTAAGGGGAAGGATGGGGAAGGATGTGTCTTAAGCCAAAGTGTCAGCATGCCACTGATGTTTATCTGAGACACAGAAAGTGATGGAAGTGTAGATACAGCCCACCGTCAGGCTAATGAAAGGGGTTTCCACAGGTTTAGAGACTTTAATATGGAAAATCAAGGAAAGGGGCACCTGGCTGTCTCAGGCAGTGGAGCATTCGACTCCTGATCTCAGGGTCATGAGTTTGAGCTCCACGTTGGCTGTGGAGCCTACTTAAAAATAAAATGAAATAAAAATGTGAAAAGTAAAATAAAAAATCTGGGAAAGGAAACAAAGTGAGTACAAAAATTTTGTGGGTGTCATATCATTATAAGTTAGTGGATTTCTGATATTTTTTGTCCCCTCTCTTGTGCAAAGGGACTTCTGTGTTTGTCTTTGAGAACACACAGGTGTAGGACACCAGCATCATATGGGCCACGAAGCTCCATTTCCTAGCTCCTGAAAACACGCCTAATTACAGAATGGAAAAAGACCAAGTAAAAAAGGACATGATGCAAAGATACCTTCCAGATCCACATCTGACCCAAATTCTGGAATATAAATAAAAACCAATATTGTAATTTGTTGCAATCCTCCCTTTCTCCCTTTTTTTCGCTACTTCTTTTCCTTGAAACTATATGCAACGGATGATTGTCACTCCATGTTTATTTGAGAAAAGCTGATAAAGACACGTGAACAGAGGTGAGTTCCAATGTAAAGGAGGCATTAAGGGCTGAATACACAGGGAGCTGGGAGAGAATGAAGATAAGGAACTGCACTCAGTACTGGGGCTTCCAGGTCAAGGACGGGGTAGAGGGAGCCATCAGGGAGGACAGGTTCTGCACGGTCACTGAACCCAGGGCAAACCAAATCCTGAGAAAGCACTGTGTTTGTGGAAGAATACGAGCCAAACAGGAAATGTTTTCACTGTGTGAAGAAGCCTGAAAAGAAGGTTCTTCCTGGAGCGTCAGCATCTCCACTTCAGCTCAGGAGTCCTGCAGAAGACAGAGCAGAGTGTTGTTCCCAGACCCACCTCCACAAGCAGCTTCCTCTCCCCTCTCTCAGGGCCTCGTGTTAAAGCACTACAGTAAGAAGAAGAACATATTCTTTCTTATGTATCCTTGATCTAAAGCTATCTGCAGTGCAGGCCTTTTAGTAAGTGGAGAGAAGAAGCTTCAGTTAACTGCCTGAGCAGAAGTCAGATCCAAAGTCTTTGACATTGTTTCTGTCTTTTCATCTCCACCATCTGTTCCAGGATAATCAACTCTATCTCTAAAGAGGGTCAAAGAGCATTACCTGTTGGCTGAAGTCCAGAGTGTCCTGGGAAAGAAAAGGGACAACATACACTTAACAGAGACACAGGTAAATCTGTCCCCACATACAAGGTCCCACCCCCAGACCCACCTACCACCACAACCCGCATCGCATGATGCCAGTGGGATCAGAGAGGGAGAGATGTGACCCGGGAAGTTTCTATCACACCAATCTACTGTGGCTTCATTAGCTTTCATAGCTCTTCCTGATTTGGCCCAGGACCCCAACCCAAGACATCTGTCTTGTTAACCTCTTTCTTGTCTCTACAACCCATAATCTCTTATGCTGAAACACAGTAACCATGGGCCCTTGCTGTCTGGATTTCTAGGAAATCTGAGGGCAAAGGGAGAAGGAAAGGCTTTACAAAGCCACTGGTCTACAGAGAGTTTATGCGATCAAAGCTGTATTTCTCTCCCACAAGGTCTATAGGGAGGCCCAGCTACCAACAGGTGCCTTACCTTTCTGATTCCGGAAGTAGATGAACAGCCCCACCACCAGGAAGAGCAGACCCAGAACAAAGCCCCCGATTCCACTCAGCATCTTGCTCTGTGCAGATTCAGACTGAGCCCCTGAGAGAAGAAGCAGTTTTAGTGATTTTGCCCCAAATCCAACTTCTCTGACAGACACTCTAGGATTGAGAACTTCGAGAATGAGGAATGTGGCCTGCCCTGGAAGAAGGAGAATAAGTGGCAATTTCTAGGGGGAAAATATTTTTTTTTTAAAAATCCCATTGCGTAGATACAAGGTTTGGGTATTGAACTTTTTAAACATCACAGCTTTGACAAATCCACTACTTCAGCATCTATGGATGAGGAGCCTGAGACTCCATGAAGTCAAGTGCTTGTGCAGGGTGACAGAGCTAAGACTGGATTCCCCTCCTGTCAGAAGGACCCTGTACAAAAGAGGATGTGCTTCTTCCTGGATCACAACGAACAACACACAGCAGTGGTGCCAGAAGCACAAACTCAGCCCGAGGCAGGGGACTAGTGCCCAGCATCACAGGAGAACCACTGCCCGTGAGCCATGGAAAGTCTCAAAACATGGACAACCTCGTTTCTGCAGCCAGGCATAACTACCTCCCCAAGGGTTGTAGGGTCTGGACGCACAATCACAGAATATCTATAACCTATCAGAGGATTCTACCACAGGATATCACTTGGCTCATCCCAGTGACCTGTGCTAAAGAGAAGAGAACATGGAACAAATGAAAATACGGTGTAAGGAGAGAACCCTGGCACTCAGGGAAAGCAAAGTCCCCTCCCTGCTGGGCGAGGAACCTATGGGATCAGAAAGCTTCTCACTCCACTCCACGGTGAGAGGGCTCGTGCGACTTGGATGCTCCACGTGGCAGGTGTAGACCTCTCCACTCTGAGGAACCGTTTCCAGCATCACCAGGGTCTGGAAGGTCCAGTCTCCATTACGGATCAGGCCTGTGGACACGACCCCAGTCTCCTCTTCCTGGCCGTTCCGGAACCACTTGACCTCAATGTGGCCTGGATAGAAACCATTCACAGAGCAGACCAGGAGGTTGTGGTGCTGCAGGGGCTGCGTCTTCGAGGGGAACACGGTCACTGTCGGCTCAACTAGAAGACAAGTGGTAGCGGGACTAAGTGAGGACGACAGAGTGAGTCTCCCTGGCTGGCTGCCCTCCTGCCTCCGGTCTCTGGTCCCAGGCTGCATCTCGTGCAGGCCTCCCTCAAAGCTGGCCACGTGGCCCAGTACCAGCCAGTCTCATGAGTCTTGAATTCAATCCTGACAG
>NW_024422875.1:0-3686 GCF_014898765.1 Herpailurus yagouaroundi
GGCCCAGTACCAGCCAGTCTCATGAGTCTTGAATTCAATCCTGACAGCACAGGCCCATTAGAATCGAGACGTGTTATGGAAATTTATGTGTTTTTTTTTCCATAGTGTGAAACAGTTATTCATTGTTGAAGTGTTTACAAATCTTTGCCTGACATAAGATATATTAATTGAAGGTATCACATCTGGAGCTAGGCTGCCTGGGCTTAAATCCAAGCTCTGACTCTTACTAGTTGAACCTGGGAGAATTTTTAAATTCTTCTGTGCCTTAGTTGAGTCTCACCTACAAAGGGGAAAATACATTAACATACCTCTTAGGCTTTTATGAGGATCAATGGATCTAAAATATGTAAAATAGTGGCTGGAACTCAGCTTTCATAATATGTTAGCTATTTACTGTTTTTGTTTACTTTGAGAGAAAATATGATTCAAAGCATTGTGAATGAGTTGGGAAACAGCAGTTGTCTAGATGGGGATAAAAGGTAGGAAATCCAGGGGATGTTACCTCAGTGCACTCACACCTTAGAAAATGACAGAAATGGTTTCACCCTGGGAGGCAGGAACACACAGAGATGGTTTTATGTATCTCTGAGTTGAGTCTCAAGAAAAGCATGATCCTGAAGAAGAGTGAAAGAAGGAAGGAAAGTCATTCATTAAAAAGTTCTTATCTTTACACTCAGGTGATCCATCTCTATCCTTGGCAACAACAACAACAACAACGACAACAACAACAACGACAACAACAACAAAAAGCCATAATTATTGGAATTGTTATTTTATAATTATCTCTTTTTCTCAACTGATATTTGAAGCCAGGGCAGCGTCTGGGATTCGTTAGTTTTGCGTTTACCATTTGAGACCATCTTTGACACTATCAGGCCCTCACTTAATACAATTGTTTTAAAAGAAATGGAAAACTTGGTGGACAACATTTATATACTACCACAAAGTAGTAGATTTCAGATTGGTGGTGAATCATTGGCAACAATTTTACAGTATATTTCAGTAAGTAAAAATGTGTAAATTCTTAACATGGAAAATAAAAAACAGAATGAGATATATACCCAAAAATGGTGAAAATGCTGAATCAAATAGCAGCTAAGTGTCAATCTTACTACATAGGGAACCCATAAAATTACTGAAAAAAACTGGGATCTCAGAGATAATAGGATAATAGAAAATACTTAGGGCAGTAATTATAATTGGCATATAAATATGTGAAAAAAATAGAAGCTTAGAAAAAAAAATAGAGAAATTTCCAACTTAGTGTCAATATTGAAAGAACCTAACAAAGGGGATTGTCAAGTAAATTGCTGTAACTACAAATAGTATTGGCTACTTAAATATGATTGACATTATAAAAAGAGATACATCAGTATGTTAATGATAAGAATCAAAATTATAATTCGAAAGGTAGTTTTACAATCATTTCAACTATGTGTAAACATATTCTCTAAGAAAAGAAAAAAGTCCCAGGAAATTTACCTAACAGAAGCCTTAGAGAGAGTAGAGGTGCCTCAAAGTTTCCCAGCCCTCAACAATTATTCTGATATTTTTTTTTTCCTCAGTGGAATGCTTATGTACACAGAGGCACACTTATTTTAGGGTTTTCAGAATTAAAAAAAATTTTTTTAATGTTTATTTATTTCGAGAAAGAGAGAGTGACAGAGCATGAGCAGGAGAGGGGCAGACAGAGAGGGAGACAGAATCCAAATCTGGGTCCAGGCTCTGAGCTGTCAATACAGAGCCTGACTTGGGGCTCAGACTCACTGAGAGATCATGACCTGAACCAAAGTTGGATGCTTAACTGATTGAGCCACCCAGGTGCCTCTATCTCAGAATTTTCAGAATTAAGAAAGGCATGTGCTAAAACAGAAAAATCCTACAAGAGAACAGGCAGTAATTTCTCAGAGACTGGCTATAGTAACATTTTTCTAGATATGGCTCCCAAGGCAAAGGAAACAAAAGGAAAATAAACTATTGGGACTATATCCAAATAACCTTTTGTACAATGAAGGAAATCATCAACAAGACAAAAAGGCAACCTACTGAATGAAAGAAGATATTTGAAAATTATATATACTCTAAGGGGTCAATATCCAGAATATATAAAGAACTTATAAACTCAATACACACACACACACACACACACACACACACACACACCTGATTGAATGCCTGGCTGGCTCAGTAGGTAGGGCATGCAACTCTTGATCTTGGGATTGTGAGTTTGAGCCTCATGATGGATATAGAGATTACTCAAGAATAAACAATCTTAAAAAAAATTAAAATCTTAAAAAAATCTGATTAAAAAATGGGCAGACATTTCCCAAGGAACACATACAGATGGCTAATAGACACATGAAAAGATGCTCAACATCACCAATCATCAAGGAAATGCAAACCAAAACCACAATGAAATATTACATTATACCATTCAGAATGGCTAAAATACAAAAGATCAGAAGTTATAAGTGTGGTCAAGGATCTGGAGAAAAAGGAACCCCCTATACACTGTTTATGGGAATGCAAATTGGTGCAGCCACTGTAGAACAGAGTATGGAGCATCCTCAAAAAAAAAAATTAGAAATACCATATGATCTAATAATTTCACTCCTAGGTGAAATTATCTATTATCTATCTGATGAAAATAAAAACACTAATTCAAAAAGATATATACACTCCTATGTTTATTGCAACATTATTTACAATAGCCAAGATATGGAAACAACCTAAGTGTCCATCAATAGAAGAATGGATAAGAAGGATGTGGTACATATATACAATGGAGTATTACACAGCCATAAAAAATGGGATTCTTGCCATTTGGATAACATGGGGGGATCTAGAGGGTATTATGCTAAGTGAACAAAGTCAGACTCATAAAGACAAATACCGTTTGATTTCATTCATGAGGAATCTAAAAACACCACGTGAATAAACAAACAAAAAGCAGAATCACGCCTAGAAATACAGAGAACAAACTGATGGTTGCCAAATGGAAAGGAGGTGGGCAATGGACAAAATGTGTGAAGGGGAGTGGGAGATTCAGGCTTCCAGTTATGAGATGAGTAAACCATGGGAATAGGAGGCACGACACAAAGACTATAGTCAATGACACTGTAATAGTCACGTATGGTGACAGATGGTACATTTGTGCTGGGCACTGATTAGTGTATAACTTGTCAAAGGTGTTATGTTGTACACCTGAAACTAATGAAACATTGTTATGTCAACAACACTGAATGAAAAAAAAATTAAGAAAAAAAGAAAGAAAGAAGGGCACACATGTCAGAAACAGAGTGTGACTGGCCTCACATTCTCCCCACTCTTTTCTATCCTCATCTGCCTTCTGGTAAACATTCACCCCCAATTGGAGACACTGTCCTCTGCCTTCTCCATGTCTCCAATGACCTGCCCCAGTCAGTCCACCACCTCCAGCCCCTGTACTGTCTAACCTCTGCCTCAGAGGCCACCAAGGATGCCTGACACCCCCCTCTGCTCCCTCTCCCCACACACCCTCCTTCCCTGCCCCCACATCTAGGCCCACAGCCCCCCTCACACCCATTCTCTGTCCCCCTCACATCACAGGGCACCCCTCCCACACTGTCCTCACAGTCACACACGGACACACCACACTGTCCACATGGTCACAACCACATGGTCCCCAGAGTCACACACGGACACAT
>NW_024422876.1:0-1739 GCF_014898765.1 Herpailurus yagouaroundi
GCCCCTGGAAATGAAATGTTTAACATAGTTTCTCCTTCAACCAGAAATAAGGCCAGCTCCCTCCCAAACCCTGGCATTTCCTACACATGGACACTCTGCTGGGCACCTCCAAGGGTCCTATGCCTCCCATTGTCCACACACTTCTGAAAGGCACATAATGAGGGCTCCTGCGTCCCAACTATGCCAGAGACATCAGGACTTTGCCAGATTCCCCAACTTAAAGGAAAGGATATTTCTCTGAGACACTGGCTCTGAATTGCACCCAGGGAGAAACGACTTTGCAAACAGTAAAAAGTATTCATTGAAATGGAAACATGGAAGGCAAAAGTGCTTCATTATTGGTGAGAATGATCACAGAGTAGAATGAAGTGTCTAGAAGGACAATTTCCTAGCAAGGTCCTGTCTAAGGAGTAAGAAACTCCTGTGGCCAGAGACAAACTAAATCTCTAAAGGGAAACCTCCTGAAAGCCCATTCTGCAAGAGGTCTCCATATTTCCTTCGGAAAGGGAGGGAAAGCTTCTGGCTTTAGCTGTTTTTCCTGTCCTTCCCTACAGGGGATAGAAGCAGCAGAGATTTGGGGGTAGTAGGTCCATGTCCCAGGCTTTTGCTCAAGTGTTTGGAACCATTCCTGTGGCCCATTAAGTTTTGAATTGCCACTGTATGCACTGACTAGGTCTTGGAACATACCTCGTATGCATGGAATATGTGCTGTTTAGAATCTGAGGCCAGGCACTAAGTGCTCTCTGACAGCATGGCAATCTCTCCTGTGTGTTGTCAGAAGAGTAAAAGGGGGTACCTAGGTGACTCAGTCGCTTAATCCTCTGGCTCTTGGTTTTGGCTCATGTCATGATCTCACAGTTTGTGAGTTCGAGTCCCATGTTGGGCTTTGTGCTGACAAATCAGAGTCTGGAGCCTACTTCAGATTCTGTGTGTGTCTCTCAGCCCTTCCCCCTACTTGCACGCTCTCTCTCTCTCAAAATTAAATATTTAAAGAATATGAAAGAGAAAAAGTTGGGGCTCTTGGGTGGTTCAGTTGGTTAAGCATCAGATTATCACTAAGGTCATGATCTCATGGTTTGCAATCTCGACCCCCACATCAGGTTCTCTTTGTCAGCATGGAGCCTGCTTGGGATCATCTGTCACTCTTTCTCTGCCCCTCCTTGCCTGCAGACACACTATCTCTCTTTCTCTCTCAAAAATAAAAATAAACACAAAGTAAAGAGGAAAAGGGACAGTGTTCCTATGAGAGACGAGAATGGGATAAGTCTGAGGGTGAAATGACTAGTACAATCTCCTGGCAACCTGACTGTCTCAGCAATAAGAAACACTTGTGTGTTAGGGCAAAGGGAAACCCCCACTGTTTAAAGTGGGAGCCCACATGGCAAGATGCCTATATTCTTACTTGAAAAAGAGAAAGAAAGCTTTGGGATTTCATTTTTCCCTTCCCATCCTATCAGTGGATAGAGGCAGCAGTGATTCAAGGGTAGTTGGTTTGTGCTCAAGTGTTTAGAACTGGGCTGTGGGGCAGGAGTTCTTGAATGGTCTCTTTCTGTGCTAAGCAGGTCCTCAAGAATACCGCCCAGGGGTGAACCCATTGCTCTTCAGAGTGAAAGCATCTTTAACAGCCATAAAAGGAGACAGGTTGGTTAACCATCATTTCTTTTATTAACCAGCCAAACTCCAAGTACTCCCGGGAAGGCAATCTTTCCTTTGGGATATCAAAAACTGATTGCTCTTGG
>NW_024422877.1:0-1740 GCF_014898765.1 Herpailurus yagouaroundi
GCCCCTGGAAATGAAATGTTTAACATAGTTTCTCCTTCAACCAGAAATAAGGCCAGCTCCCTCCCAAACCCTGGCATTTCCTACACACGGACACTCTGCTGGGCACCTCCAAGGGTCCTATGCCTCCCATTGTCCACACACTTCTGAAAGGCACATAATGAGGGCTCCTGCGTCCCAACTATGCCAGAGACATCAGGACTTTGCCAGATTCCCCAACTTAAAGGAAAGGATATTTCTCTGAGACACTGGCTCTGAATTGCACCCAGGGAGAAACGACTTTGCAAACAGTAAAAAGTATTCATTGAAATGGAAACATGGAAGGCAAAAGTGCTTCATTATTGGTGAGAATGATCACAGAGTAGAATGAAGTGTCTAGAAGGACAATTTCCTAGCAAGGTCCTGTCTAAGGAGTAAGAAACTCCTGTGGCCAGAGACAAACTAAATCTCTAAAGGGAAACCTCCTGAAAGCCCATTCTGCAAGAGGTCTCCATATTTCCTTCGGAAAGGGAGGGAAAGCTTCTGGCTTTAGCTGTTTTTCCTGTCCTTCCCTACAGGGGATAGAAGCAGCAGAGATTTGGGGGTAGTAGGTCCATGTCCCAGGCTTTTGCTCAAGTGTTTGGAACCATTCCTGTGGCCCATTAAGTTTTGAATTGCCACTGTATGCACTGACTAGGTCTTGGAACATACCTCGTATGCATGGAATATGTGCTGTTTAGAATCTGAGACCAGGCACTAAGTGCTCTCTGACAGCATGGCAATCTCTCCTGTGTGTTGTCAGAAGAGTAAAAGGGGGTACTTAGGTGACTCAGTCGCTTAATCCTCTGGCTCTTGGTTTTGGCTCATGTCATGATCTCACAGTTTGTGAGTTCGAGTCCCATGTTGGGCTTTGTGCTGACAAATCAGAGTCTGGAGCCTACTTCAGATTCTGTGTGTGTCTCTCAGCCCTTCCCCCTACTTGCACGCTCTCTCTCTCTCAAAATTAAATATTTAAAGAATATGAAAGAGAAAAAGTTGGGGCTCTTGGGTGGTTCAGTTGGTTAAGCATCAGATTATCACTAAGGTCATGATCTCATGGTTTGCAATCTCGACCCCCCACATCAGGTTCTCTTTGTCAGCATGGAGCCTGCTTGGGATCATCTGTCACTCTTTCTCTGCCCCTCCTTGCCTGCAGACACACTATCTCTCTTTCTCTCTCAAAAATAAAAATAAACACAAAGTAAAGAGGAAAAGGGACAGTGTTCCTATGAGAGATGAGAATGGGATAAGTCTGAGGGTGAAATGACTAGTACAATCTCCTGGCAACCTGACTGTCTCAGCAATAAGAAACACTTGTGTGTTAGGGCAAAGGGAAACCCCCACTGTTTAAAGTGGGAGCCCACATGGCAAGATGCCTATATTCTTACTTGAAAAAGAGAAAGAAAGCTTTGGGATTTCATTTTTCCCTTCCCATCCTTTCAGTGGATAGAGGCAGCAGTGATTCAAGGGTAGTTGGTTTGTGCTCAGGTGTTTAGAACTGGGCTGTGGGGCAGGAGTTCTTGAATGGTCTCTTTCTGTGCTAAGCAGGTCCTCAAGAATACCGCCCAGGGGTGAACCCATTGCTCTTCAGAGTGAAAGCATCTTTAACAGCCATAAAAGGAGACAGGTTGGTTAACCATCATTTCTTTTATTAACCAGCCAAACTCCAAGTACTCCTGGGAAGGCAATCTTTCCTTTGGGATATCAAAAACTGATTGCTCTTGG
>NW_024422878.1:0-12531 GCF_014898765.1 Herpailurus yagouaroundi
AGAGAGAGAGAGAGAGAGAGAGAGATGGAGACAGAATCCGAAGCAGGCTTAGCGCTGTCAGTGAAAGCCCCACATGGGGGTCCAACCCATGAACCTTGAGATCATGACCTGAGCCAAAGTCAGCCGCTCAACCACTGAGCCACCTAGGCACCCCCTCTGCTCCAGAGAAAAGTTCGCAAGGCGAGGGCGTAGGTTGGGTGGGTCCCTGATTCAATATAACACACAGTTTAGCAAAGGCTCATTAATTTACACACACTATGATGGGTAATCATGTGAGCAGTGGAGCTTACTTGGGAAATCAATTCCTTTCTTCTTCAGACCTGCTGGAGGTCTCTGCTTCCTTCAGCTATTTGCCCACTAGTGTCTTTTTTTTAAAAAAAATTAATGTACCAAAAAATATCACTTCATTGGCTTGGGATACAGTGTGAAGTTACTTCTCTTTTTTTTAATTCAAAGTGGCATCACTTCAGTCACTCTCTTCATTTCTAAAAACTGTTTTTCTTCCTTTCCTCACCCCTTTACCCCATGATCATTCATTTAACACCCCTTATTAAGCCTATACTATACACCAGGCACAGTATCAGCGACTAGGGACATAGGACAAGACAGGCATGGTCTCTGCTCTTACAGAGTTTCATACCAAGGGTGGTAGAGAGAATTTCAAAGTTAGATGAAGTAAATACTATCAGCTGGTGCTTATCGAATGCCTTCTCTGGGTCATAGATGCGATAGTGAACAAGATAAAGCAGGTCCTCCTTCTCATGGGACTTACCTCTTAGCCGTGGGGAGACAAAAGAAAGCAATAAGCAAGTAAATGCACAATGTGAAAGGTGGTTGCAGTGGTTGCTGGGGGCGTACAGAACAGGCATGTGGGGGAAGCAGAATGCTGTTGGGATGCAGTAGGGCAGATTGCTGTTAAATGTAGGATGACTGAAGAAGGCCATCTGTCCCACAGGGCCAATGCGGTAAAGATCTAAAGGAGGTGAATGCGCCTTGCACGAGTCCGGGGGAAGAGTGTTCTAGCTCAGGTGAACGACCAGCACCAAGGCCCAAGGTTGCACATTTGGGGAACAGCAGGGAGGTCCATGTGACTACAGGAGACAAAACAAGGTGGAGAAGGGTGGGAGATGAGATCAGAGAGACAGCTAGAGTCCAGATGGGTAGGGTCTTGTTGACCACTGTAAAGGCTTTGCTTGTTATTTCAAGTCAGGGGGAAGCCACGGGGGGACTTTGGACTGATGAATGACATTATCTGTCTCCTGTTTGTGCAGGAGCACACTGACTGTCTACAGACCATAGCCTCTAGAAGGGTAGAAGCAGGGGGAATCAGTGATTCTGTTATTGCAGAAGTCCAGAGAAGAGTTGATGATCAGTTCAGTCTGGAAAAACCATGAAAGGCTTGACCCCAGCTGACACTTCAACTAAGTGGGGCTCGAACTGTGAGATCCTGACCTGAGCCAAAGTCGGACACTCAACCAAATGAGCCATCAAGGTGCCGCTCATTTTTAAATTTTGTAATTACTTCTCTTAATTTATGGATCAAAAAGAAATGATTGAAATTAGAACATATTTAAAACTGACTTAAAAAAGGAGTGGGGAGAACAGCTCTATGCGGATGTCCATTCTTCTAAAACTAAGCTGCAGGGACGCCTGGGTAGCTCCATCGGTTGAGCCTCCCACTCTTGACCTCAGCTCAGGTCATGATCTCACAGTCTGTGAGATCGAGTCCCATGTTGGGATTCTCTCTCTCCTCTGTCTCTGCCCCCTTGTGATTTGTGCATGTGCTCTCTCTCTGTCTCTCTCTCAAAATAAATAAATAATAAAAAAATAAAAGTAAGCTACAAATTCAATGCAACGACACTCTAGATTTCAACAGGGTTTCCTGAAGACAATGACAACTGATTTTCAAAGTTCTACAGGGGATTAAAAAGCCAAGAATACCGTGACAGTTTTGCACAATAGCAAGGTGTTGGAACCTGCTCCATTACATGATGAAGCCTCATTTTAGAGTTATATTTTTAGTAGAATAACATTAAGTCATCTTGGTTTTAGTAATTAAGGCTTTCTGGTTCAAGAATAGATTGAGTGTCCAGTGGACAAAACAGACAACCTAGGGAAAGACTCATGGAAACATGGGCCCCTGGTATCTGACAGAATCATTTGGAAAAGGATAGACTGTTCAAGAAATAGTTCTGGGAGGGGCACCTGGGTGACTCAGTCGGCTGAGCGTCCGACTTCGGTTCAGGGCATGATCTCGCAGTTTGTGGGTTTGAGCCCTGCATCGGGCTCTGTGCTGACAGCTCAGAGCCTGGAGCCTGCTTCAAGTTCTGTGTCTCCCTCTCTCTCTCTCTGCCCTTCACCCAGTTATGTTCTCTGTCTCTCTAGCTCAAAAATGAATAAACATAAAAAAAAAAAAAAAAAAAGGAAATAGTGCTGGGAAACTTGGCTCTTCCAGTGGTTTCTGATTCAGTTAGGAATGCTAATCTTTAACCAATGGTGGCTTAACACCAGTGCTTCTCAAACTTGAATGCTCATGAGAATCACCTGGAACTTGTCAAATGAAGAATTCTCATTCAGCAAGTCTGGCGTGGGGCTGAGATGTTGTATTTCTAACATGATCTCAGTTATTGGCAATATCGCTTGTTCGTGAACCACACTCTGAGTAGCAGCAGCTTAAATCATGAGAATATCAGCTGTTTACTTAGCAAAAGGGCAGTCTCAAGGATGTTTTGGTAGCCCAGTGATGTCATCGGGGATCCTTTTATCTTTCTGCTCTGGGGTCCTTCAGCAACATTTGTTCTCTTATTTGTTACCTCATTGCCTCATGATATCTGCTGCCATTCCAGATGTCACATTTAAATGTCAAAGAAGAAGAAGGGGGAGGAGGGGCGCCTGGGTGGCTCAGTTGGTTAAGCATCAGTCCGACTTCAGCTCAGGTCATGATCTCACTGTTCCCGAGTTCAAGCTCTGCTGACAGCTCAGAGCCTGGACCCTATTTGAGATTCAGTGTCTCTCTCTGTCTCTGCCCCTCCCCCATTCATGCTCTGTCTTTCTCACAAATAAATAAGCTTTAAAAAACTTAAAAAAAAATAAAAAGAAAAAATAAAAAGAAGAAGGGGGAAGAGGTGAGAACAGGAGCTCTCTACTTGAGTCTGCCTCTATCATCAAGAAAACAATAACATTCCTAAAAGGCCCAGGCAAATATTCCCTCAATTGTCATCAGGTTGAACTGGGTCACATGGCCACCCCTGGTCGAAAGGAAGCTGGGAGAGAGAACGTATTAATTTCCTGTTGCCGCTGTAACAAATTGCCACAAAGTTAGTTGCTAAAAACCCACCAAGCTATTATTTTACAGTCTGGAGGTCAGAAGTCCTACAATTAGTGTTGGGCAGGATTCTTCTGGAGGAGGCTGTGTGGCAGAAGCCATTTCCTTGCCTTTCCCAGGTTCTAGAAGCTGCCTGCATTGCCTTTGGCTGGTGGCTCCTTATTCCATTTTTAAAACCAATCGTGTAGCATTTTCAAATCTTTCTCACTCTCTGACCTCTGCTTTTGTCCTCACATCTCCTTTTTCTTATTCTGACTTGCCTATCTTCCTCTTGGAAGGACCTCTTTTAGTGTGATTATATTGGAGCCACCTGGATGATCCTCTAGGATCCTCTTATCTCTCCGTCTCAAGAGCCTTAATCACATTGGCAACGTCCCTTTTGCCATGTAAAATAACACAATCACAGATTCCAGGGATTAGCACATGGACATCTGGTGGTGGTGGGGGGGGGCATTATTCTGTCTATCACAGTTTCCCCCAGCATGTATAATGGGTGATGAATACAGAGAAGGGGGTTGTTGGTTTAGTCAGTCAACAGTGTTGAATGTCTTTTTTTTAAGTGTTTATTTATTTTGAGAGAGAGAGAGAGAACAAGAGCAAGCGAGCAAGGGAGGGGCAGAGAGAGAGAGAGAGAGAGAGAGAGAGAGAGAGAAGAGAATCCCAAGCAGGCTCTGTGCTGTCCTCGCAGAACCCCATGTGGGGCTCGATCCCACAAACCGTGAGATCATGACCTGAGCTGAGATCAAGCATTGGCCACAACTGATCGAGCTACTCAGGTGCCCCTACAGTGCTGGGCATCTTACCAGTGTGGATTTATTTCAGAGACAAGAGCACAGAGAAGATTGTGGGAAACAGGAGTTCTTATCCCAATCTAGTCTGAGTTGACTTCAGTAGGCCACATCCTTTGGGAAAAACCAAAAAGAAGGCATTTTTTCTTGCTGCTCCTCTATCCACTCTTGCATGGGTTGAACACTGATGTGTTGCTTTTTGTCCCAGCAGAACCAACCAGAGCCTGTGTCAGGAGAGGAAACTGGAGCCAGAGTGCTCCATGCCGGAACTGAGGCTTCTCCTCTTAGGCAAAAGTGGTGCAGGAAAAAGTGCCACAGGAAACACTATTCTGGGCAAAGCTGCATTCGTGTCCAAATTCAGTGACCAGATGGTGACTAAAACATGCCAGAGAGAGAGTGGGTTCACAAAAGAGAGAAGGGTTGTGGTCATTGACACCCCTGACCTTTTCTCCTCAAAGTCTTGTGCCAAAGACAAGCAACGTAACATTGAACACTGCCTCGAGCTCTCTGCTCCCAGCCTCCACGTCCTGCTTCTGGTAATCCCCATCAGCTTTTATAAGGTCGAGGACATAGAGACAGTCAAGGGGATCCAGGAGGTGTTTGGAGCTAACTCCAGGAGGCACATCATTATTGTCTTCACTCGGAAGGATGATTTGGAGAATGACTCACTGAAGGATTGCATTGAAGATGAGAACTCCCTTAGGGAGTTGGTTGAAAACTGTGGAGGCCGATACTGCGCTTTTAACAACAAGGCAAGTGAAGATGAGCGGGATGTCCAGGTGAGAGAGCTCCTCTGCATGGTCCAGCGTTTGGTGGATGAAAACGGAAGACCATATGTCGTGAATCTCAGAAATGAAGGCAGTGGATTCCTGGTAAGAAATGCTGAAGGTTCTCAAGGATCTTTGTGGTGAGAGCTAGTGGGTTGAAGACAAGCATGGATAAGTGACCTGTCACATTGTGTGGTGGAACCTAGGCTTTGTTTAGGAGGTGTTTATCTATGATCTGGAAAGATGAGGCACCAGATGGTAGGTTGCTTTGAGGATTACCCTTTGGACTTTGAAATTTATTGGCAAATTAATGGATACAGTTAAGTCCTTACTTAAGTTTTTCCCTCACAGTATTAGACACACAAATAGACCCTTTCTTCCCTTGGCTTCAATACAGCTATACTCGTTTTGGTTTTTTTCCTCCTACTCTTTCTGGCTCCTCTGGAGATTGTTGAGTTCTCTTCACATGGCCTCTAAAAGTTGAGATCTTCAGGGTGTGGTTCTAGGCTTTCCTCAATTCTCTGCCCTCCAGCTTTGAGCTCCGTTGATCGCTAATGGTTTCCAGATTTGTCACTCCTGTCCAGGCCTCTCCTCTGAATCCTGCTCCCTTATCCAGTTGTCGTCTGATGTCTCCACTTGGCTCTCCTATGGGATCTCAGGCTTCACAAGGTTACACTTTTGGTTTTCCCTCTGAGATGTATGAGACTTCAGTTTTCTCTCAACTGGGTAAATGGTGGTGATGCTCCTGATGCTCCTTGAACCTAAACCCAGAGGTCGGCTTTGCTACTACTAGCTGGCAGCTGATATTTGAGAAGACCTTAGGTCTTGTGTGATCGGTGTGCCTGGAATCCATGCATTTCTGTCCATCTCCACTGCCCCCCCCCCCCCTCTGCTCCAAGCCAGCTTCCGTTCTTGCCTGTACTGTTTTACAAACAACCTTCCCCTCATTCGTTCTTGTGCCTTACCCCTCAATCTATTTTCTACACGACAGCCAGAGTGGTATTTTATTTAATTTCTAGACTTGAGTGGAAAATATATTTGTAATGAAGGAAGATACAAAAATCCAGGGTTTTGTTTTCGAGGACCTCACGCTTCTGTTTGAGTGACTCATGCATAAGACACGAAGCAGTTCCTGATTCAGTGTGAGTAAGTGAATGTTGGTACAGAGGAGTCTTTAAATGCCAAGTGTCCATGGATGTAAAGCAAAGCAAAAATCCAACGTGGGGGCAGTTTTGGTCAGAGTGAATCTTCTGAGAACTGGTGAGTGTTAAACCGAAACAGGATGGAAATGAGAAGGAAGGCAATATTTACTGAGCACCTGCTAAGTCCCAGACCCCCAGACTGATCAAATCTTCACACCTACTCAATGTACGACGAGGACCCTGAGGCTCGGGAGAACTTGTCACTCTCTTATCTCCTAGCCCTGACCTCCCTCTCTCTCTCCTTTATAGCCTCTGTCTCTCCCCTGAAGGCTGTATGGAACAGGGATGCCAGCAGAGAGGATAAGGGGCACAGAATGAACTGTCCACAGTGTACCCTGAACACAACCCCCTGTTGTGTAAAATTCTGCAGTGACTGTACGTTGATCTTCAGATCAAGTTTGGAATCCCTGACCTGAGCTGGTCCCTCACCCTCTAACTTGCTCTTTATGTGTTGGTCCCACCGGTCTTCCCTGTGGGGTCCTTGACTTATACTCATGTGTGCTCTAGAGCTTTGAACTTGGAATTTTCTCCACCTGGATACTTCCCCTCTCCCATCCCACCCCGTTCCAGGTCTGCCTCTGCTAGAGCTCCTTTGCTCAGAGAGTCTTCCCTGTGGGCCCCTGGGATGAGCTCCTACAGCCCCCCTTCCCTCAGGGCGCTTCTCCTCCTCATGGCCATCAGCCAGTCAAGTGGTTGCTGTGTATGTGCTTTCAATGGCTGCCTCCCCACAGACTCCCTGAGGGACGGAACTCCTATCCTTTTTGTTGACCACAGTATCTTATTTTTCTGTCTTGTGTAAAAAGGGATAATACTCTGTATCTCAGGGTTTAATGAAATGCTGACAAAGTTATTTGCAAATACTTGAAATGCAAGCATTCAGTAATTATTAGCTGCCATTATTATTACTATTATTTAATTTTTTAATGTTTATTCTTGAGAGAGAGAGAGAGAGCACAAACAGGGAAGGGGCAGAGAGAGATGGAGACAGAATCTGAAGCTGTCAGCACAGAGCCCGACATGGGCCTCAAACCCATGAACCATGAGATTATGACCTGAGCCTAAGTCAGACGCCCAACTGACTGAGTCACCCAGGCGCTCCATAGTTGCCATTATTATTACTGTTATTATCATGGACGTGTATAAGTTTCACGTAAGTTATGGAGACATTAAGGACTTTAACAACCCAGAGACTGAGCAAGATTCCCACTTTTAGGACCCTGTTACCAAGAAAGGAAAACATTTGCACATATAAAGATGTATATATAAGGATATTTATCATTGTATCTTTTCAAATAGTAAATCCAGAAATAAGCTTATGATCTATCAATAAAGGAATCATTTGGCTCGGTCAGTAGAGCATATGACTCCTCATCTCGAGATTGTTAAGTTCAAGCCCCATGTTGGGTGTAGAGATTACTTAAAATAAAATCTTAAAAAAAAAATACAGGAATCGTTACATTAGTATGGAATTTTCCATATCCAGGCTGTGGAGTAAATAGCATCTTCTAGAAAAATTGGGTTGATCGATATGTACTGATTTGTACAGATGTACAGGACATAGTATTAAGCAGATTGAAACCTAGCCAAGTTCTCCCAATGTGTTCATATATGCTTGTGTGTGTTTGTATAAACTTAGAAAAACATAGAAGGATGTATGTGAATTAGCTATTGTTCCTTTGGTAGTGGATTGGGAATTTAAAAATTAGTAATTTTTAGGGGCATCTGGGTGGGTTAGTTGGCTCACGTCGTGATCTCATGGATTGTGGGTCCGAGCCCCGCGTCATGCTCTGTGCTCACAGCTCGGAGCCTGGAGCCTGCATAGGATTCTGTGTCTCCCTCTCTCTCTGCCCCTCCCCTGCTTGTGCTCTGTCTCTCTCAAGAATAAATAAACATTAAAAACATTACTAATTTTTAGATCATACACATTTGCATTGTAAAAATGTTTTCCATTTAAAGAACATGAAAGACCTTGAGTTGTGCCAGGTAAGAAGAAAGAAGTGTGATAATCAGAGCTGAATGGAGAAGACCCAGGGAGGGAGATGGTGGAAGGTATCAATGGTTTGGGGTAAGGCCAAGTAAGAAAGCAGAGGGAAAATTTCCTTGGCTAGCATGGAAATTTAACAAAGATAAGGTTAAAATAAAGTATTGGGAGTTTGTAAGAATAGCAGATTCATCCACATTGTGTATCACTGTTTTCACCTTCTCTTTTGATTTCATGACAATTTAAGTTTGGGGTGCGACTGTATGGCTTGGCCAGGCAGGGGAAGGGAATACCAACTGTGTGTTTGGCCTTCCATCCTCTGTTGTCTCCATTTGCCCACCTGGATGGAGAAGGTTCCAAATTTTCCTGGCTCTCACGTCAGAAGAAGGATCATCTCTGTACCGGGGGTGTGGTGCAGGGAGAAGGCACCGGAGATGTGTGGGGAGCGTGACTCCCAATCTCCTCCCTTCCCCTGGTCCCTCAGATGCACATCACAAACATCACTGGGCTAGTTTCTTCTTCTGGGGAATCCAGAAGCTGTCTTTAAGCCTCTGGATTTTCTCCAGGAACAGAAAAAACTCTGGAAGACTTTGGAAGGGATTGCTATTACCACTGGGGACTGGGGAGAAGGAAAGTTAGAGCTTCAGGACAAATACCTTGGTTAGACGGCATTTGTGGGACTCACCTGAGTGAGAACAAGACCCATCTTCATATTTCTGGGAAGCCTGTTGTGGTGGCAACAATGGGGTTTCAGGATCGACTGTCATTATGGATGGGTCTACAGAAGCCAACAAGGAATAGGACCACGGCCTGAATTTGACCACATCCCAATCATCAAATTACTCTGAATTATATACTTGTGTCTCCATTTCTTTGCTTTGTGAAAAGATGAGATTTTGGGTCTCTGAGCATCATTTCCCCCTTTATTTTCTAGGATCATGTGAATGAAGCCACATCTCAGAAGGGGGACAATCCACATGGTAAGATGATCCTTAAAAATGTTAAGCTCAGGGGTGCCTGGGTGGTTGATTGGGCATCCAGCTCTTTATTTCGACTCAGATCATGATCTCACAGCTTGTGAGTTTGAGCCCTGCATCTGGCTCTGTGGTGATAGTGTGGATCCTGCTTGGGATTCTTCCTCTCTCTGTGTCCCCCAACCCTGCTCGTGCTCTCTCAAAATGAGTAAATAAATAAAAACTTAAAAATTAAAAAAAAGATAAGCTCATATCTATATTCTTTTGAATGCATTATGCATCAAAATGAAGTGGAAAAAATAGATAATTAGAAACAAAGGTGCGCTCTGGGGACCTTGCTCAGGTTGGTGTCCACAACCTGTCCCCCAGGAAACTCCTAACACTTGGGAGTAGGTATGGTAGCAGCAAAGGTGGTGGACATGGAGTGGGTGTCCCTGGCTTTCTCTGAAATGTTGTGGAGGTGGGCTGGTCTTTTGTGGCTTTTTTTTGTGACTCAGCCTTGTCTTCCTGGCCCTGGGTCCAAGACTATACAATGTTGACTCCTACTGGGAAAGCAGAAATTACCTTCTTGGGGAGCACTAAGTTATAGGATTCTGTAATGGAGTTCAGTATCCATGTAATGATTGCCATTAACGATTCATTCTGCACACTGCACAACTTGATACATATAGATCTACCTCACTCTGTTTAGTAGATACAGTTTTGTTCACGGTAAGGGCGTACACGCCTAATTCAACCATCCCTTCCTTCCTCCCTTCCTTCTTTCCTTCCTTTTTTTTTATTATTTTTTTTAAATCAGGCTTTACAAAATTTTTTTTAAGTTTACTAATTTATTCTGAGAGAGAGAGAGAGAGAGAGAGAGAGAGAGAGAGAGAGTAAGAGAGCACAGAAGGGGCAGAGAGAGGGAAAGAGAATCCCAAGCAGTCTCTGCACCATCAGCACAGAGCCCGATGTGGGGCTCGAACTCATGAACTGTGAGATCATGACCTGAGCTGAAGTTGTAAGCTTAACTGACTGAGCCACCCAGGCGCCTCCAACTATCCCTTTATTGATGGACTCTCACGTTATTTCTGGGCCAGCTCTGTGCAAGCACAGAATATTCAGCAATGAATAAAGTAGGTGAGATCTCTGTCCCCATAGAACTCCCCCAAATAATAACAATAAAATAATAATAATAATAAGAAGAAGAATTTTAATTAACTAGAATGTCTATAGCATTTTTATTTATTAAATAAAATAATTATTCTTTTATTATTATTTCAATTTTAATAATGATAATAATTGCAGTTGACATTATGTGGTGGAAAAATATATAGAAATAATTCAATCCTCCTAGCGTATAAATATAATTCTCAGAACAACCATATATTCTTAACAACCCTAAAGTATATTCCTCATGACAGCCCTAGGAAGAGGGTGGTATTATCATTAGTCTCATTGACAGATGAGTAAACTTAGCCAGAAAGATGTGAGCTTAGGCAGAAGTAGGGATTTAAAATTCTCCGGATGCCCTTCTGTCAAGACCTGAAGGAACTTACCTGTTATGGCCCCAAATTTTGCCTCGTGGTGGTGAGGAAATAGCACACCATGGGTAGCCACGGGGTGGCTCAAAAAGTTGGAAGTGACCTTTTATATGATGTAGCCTTGTATGAGGTGATTTGGAAGAAAGTAGGAGCGTTCCCAAGGCAACATAACAAGGACGTGGTGTCACTAGCATTTCAGTGGCTTTCTTTAAATGCCGCGTTCATTCCACCTCCCAGACTTGGTGGCTCTGACACCAAGTGGCAATCCATACCCTTAGCGCCCAGGATGCCTCAAACTCTGAATATTCTCTGTATTGCTGACTCTGCCCTTTGCTCAGCATGGAGGTCTGGTGTTGACCTTGGATCAAGGAGAAGTGATGGGGACAGGGCGCGTGTGCAGAGACGGTTTTGTGGTACAAGTTTCTACAGTCATGTATTGAGGCATAATGAACGTAGAGTGAAATGCACAGATCTTAAGTGTAGAGCTCAGTGACTTTACGTATCTACCCATAGTGACCATCCTCTAGATAAAGATCTTGAGCATTTCCGTCACCTTACCTAAGTTCCTGCTGCCTTTCCCCAAAGGGAACTGCAACCCAGATTTCTATCCACATAGATTAATTTTGTCTGTTCTTGAACTTCATATAGTGGAATCAGATAGCATGTGGTTTCGTGTCCGGCTTCTTTCATTAGCATGTTTAGAAGATCCATGCGTGTTGCATATCAATAGTTCATTTATTCATTCTTTTTTGTTTTGTTTTTGTTTTTGGTTGCTGAGTAGTCTAACATTTTATGAATATACCACCAAGGGGCATTTTAAACTCAGATTCTCCCTTGTCCTGCCTCAGCCCATGGACTTCATGGACTTCGGTAGCAAATGAAAGGAAATCTAAGGATGAAGACCTGTAAAGGCCAAGTTTAACTGATTTTCATGTTTCTGGGAGGTCTTGAGCTTTCTACACATCTCCTAACTTATTCGTGCCCGCCTTTGTGGTTTTTACTTGAATGAGTGAGTGACTTCTGACCCGGGACTATAGTCCTGCTGTTCAGAGCATTACTTCCATTCTCTGTAAAAACTGGCAAGGAGGAGAAATCATAAAACCTGTCCACATCTCCATATTTGGCCTCAAGAAGATACTCTTAATCTGCCCTTTTGTCCCACAGGGCCAGGGGAGAAGCAGCTGCAGGCCACAGGGTGTGAACCGAGCCCTGAGTTGTTGGAACTGAGGATCCTGCTTGTGGGGAAGCGTGGAGCCGGAAAAAGTGCTGCCGGGAACAGCCTTCTGGGGAAGGGAGTCTTTGAGACCAAATTCAGTGAAAAGTCGGTAACCCAGATGTTTGCGTCTGTGAGCAGAATCTGGAGAGGGAGGAAAATTTGGGTCATTGATACTCCGGACATTGCATCTTCAAAGGACATTAAAGCTGAGCTTCAGAGACATGCCCCTCAAGGCCTCCATGCCTTCCTGCTGGTGACCCCGCTGGGCTCTTTCACCAAGACGGATGAGGCTGTGCTGGACACCATCCGAAGCATTTTTGGAGAGAAATTCATTGAGTACATGATCGTCCTCCTCACCAGGAAGGAAGATCTAGGGGACCAGGATCTAGAGATGTTCTTGAAAAGCAATAATGAAGCTCTCTACCAGCTCATTAAGAAATGCAAAGACCGGTACAGCGCCTTCAACTACAGACTGACGGGGGCAGAGGAGCAGTGCCAGGTGGACGAGCTCCTACAAAAGATCGTGGACCTGGTGCTGCAGAACAGGGCCAAGCCATGCGTCACCAGCCAGGAAGGTACATATTGTGTAAAACACATTTTATATATGCTTTTGACAGCCAGATGTGACATGTGCAAGAGCTTTCTATTTTCTGAAGGGCAGAGAGAAGCTAAAGAGGACAGGTCCAGGCTCTTGACGAGATTTTCTCTTTCTCCTTCCTTTCTCAAATATTCCTAAGGTAATGAGCCTTCCCCCC
>NW_024422879.1:0-9575 GCF_014898765.1 Herpailurus yagouaroundi
GAGTTCCTTATATATTTTGGATATTAACTCCTTATCAGATATATCATTTGCAAATATCATCTACCATTCTGTACATTGCTTTTTTAATTTGTTAATTGTTTCTCTTGCTGTGCAGAAGCTTTTTACTTTAAGGTTATTCCTCTTGCCAATATTTGCTTTTGTTGTCTGTGCAAAAAAATTATTGCCAAGACCAATCTCAAGAAGTATTTTCCCTGAATTTTCTTCTGGTAGTTTTACCATTTCAGGTCTTAAACTTACATCTTTAATTCACTTTGAGCTAATTTTCTAATAATAGACTCTAATAATGGACTCTTAAGTCCAGTTTCATTCTTTTGCATGTGGATATACAATGTCCCAATATCGTTTATTGAAGAGACTATCCTTTTCCCATTGAGTACTTTTGGATTCCTTGTCAAAGATTAGTTGATGAAATTTTATTTTATTTAGTTTATTTTATTTATTTATTTTTTTAATATATGAAATTTATTGTCAAGTTGGTTTCCATACAACACCCAGTGCTCATCCCAAAAGATGCCCTCTTCAATACCCATCACCTACCCTCCCCTCCCTCCCACCCTCCATCAACCCTCAGTTTGTTCTCAGTTTTTAACAGTCTCTTATGCTTTGGCTCTCTCCCACTCTAACCTCTTTTTTTTTTTCTTCACCTCCCCCATGGGTTCCTGTCAAGTTTCTCAGGATCCACATAAGAGTGAAACCATATGGTATCTGTCTTTCTCTGTATGGCTTATTTCACTTAGCATCACACTCTCCAGCTCCATCCACGTTGCTACAAAAGGCCATATTTCATTTTTTCTCATTGCCACGTAGTATTCCATTGTGTATATAAACCACAATTTCTTTATCCATTCATCAGTTGATGGACATTTAGGCTCTTTCCATAATTTGGCTATTGTTGAGAGTGCTGCTATGAACATTGGGGTACAAGTGCCCCTATGCATCAGTACTCCTGTGTCCCTTGGATAAATTCCTAGCAGTGCTATTGCTGGGTCATAGGGTAGGTCTATTTTTAATTTTCTGAGGAACCTCCACACTGCTTTCCAGAGCGCCTGCACCAATTTGCATTCCCACCAACAGTGCAAGAGGGTTCCCATTTCTCCACATCCTCTCCAGCATCTATAGTCTCCTGATTTGTTCATTTTGGGCACTCTGACTGGCGTGAGGTGATATCTGAGTGTGGTTTTGATTTGTATTTCCCTGATAAGGAGCGACACTGAACATCTTTTCATGTGCCTGTTGGCCATCCGGATGTCTTCTTTAGAGAAGTGTCTATTCATGTTTTCTGCCCATTTCTTCACTGGGTTATTTGCTTTTAGGGTGTGGAGTTTGGTGAGCTCTTTATAGATTTTGGATACTAGCCCTTTGTCCGATATGTCATTTGCAAATATCTTTTCCCATTCCGTTGGTTGCCTTTTAGTTTTGTTGGTTGTTTCCTTTGCTGTGCAGAAGCTTTTTATCTTCACAAGGTCCCAGTAATTCACTTTTGCTTTTAATTCCCTTGCCTTTGGGGATGTGTCGAGTAAGAGATTGCTACGGCTGAGGTCAGAGAGGTCTTTTCCTGCTTTCTCCTCTAGGGTTTTGATGGTTTCCTGTCTCACATTCAGGTCCTTTATCCATTTTGAGTTTATTTTTGTGAATGGTGTGAGAAAGTGGTCTAGTGTCAACCTTCTGCATGTTGCTGTCCAGTTCTCCCAGCACCATTTGTTAAAGAGACTGTCTTTTTTCCATTGGATGCTCTTTGCTGCTTTGTCAAAGATGAGTTGGCCATACGTTTGTGGGTCTAGTTCTAGGGTTTCTATTCTATTCCATTGGTCTATGTGTCTGTTTTTGTGCCAATACCATGCTGTCTTGATGATGACAGCTTTGTAGTAGAGGCTAAAGTCTGGGATTGTGATGACTCCTGCTTTGGTCTTCTTCAAAATTACTTTGGCTATTCGGGGCCTTTTGTGGTTCCATATGAATTTTAGGATTGCTTGTTCTAGTTTCGAGAAGAATGCTCGTGCAATTTTGATTGGGATTGCATTGAATGTGTCGATAGCCTTAGGTAGTATTGGCATTTTAACAATATTTATTCTTCCAACCCATGAGCACAGAATGTTTTTCCATTTCTTTATGTCTTCTTCAGTTTCCTTCATAAGCTTTCTATAGTTTTCAGCATCCAGATCTTTTACATCTTTGGTTAGGTTTATTCCTAGGTATTTTATGCTTCTTGGTGCAATTGTGAATGGGATCAATTTCTTTATTTGTCTTTCTGTTGCTTCATTATTAGTGTATAAGAATGCAACTGATTTCGGTACATTGATTTTGTATCCTGCAACTTTGCTGAATTCATGTATCAGTTCTAGCAGACTTTTGGTGGAGTCTATTGGATTTTCCATGTATAATATGTCATCTGCAAAAGGTGAAAGCTTGACTTCATCTTTGCCAGTTTTGATGCCTTTGATTTCCTTTTGTTGTCTGATTGCTGATGCTAGCACTTCCAACACTATGTTAAACAACAGCAGTGAGAGTGGACATCCCTGTCGTGTTCCTGATCTCAGGGGGAAAGCTCTCAGTTTTTCCCCATTGAGGATGATATTAGCTGTGGGCTTTTCATTAATGGCTTTTATGATGTTTAAGTATGTTCCTTCTATCCCGACTTTCTCGAGGGTTTCTATTAAGAAACGATGCTGAATTTTGTCAAATGCTTTTTCTGCATCGATTGACAGGATCATATGCGTCTTATCTTTTCTTTTATTAATGTGATGTGTCACGTTGATTGATTTGCAAATGTTGAACCAGCCCTGCAGCCCAGGAATGAATCCCACTTGATCATGGTGAATAATTCTTTTTATATGCTGTTGAGTTTGATTTGCTAGTATCTTATTGAGAATTTTTGCATCCATATTCATCAGGGATATTGGCCTGTAGTTCTCTTTTTTTTTTTTACTGGGTCTCTGTCTGGTTTAGGAATCAAAGTAATACTGGCTTCATAGAATGAGTCTGGAAGTTTTCCTTCCCTTTCTATTTTTTTGGAATAGCTTGAGAAGGATAGGTATTATCTCTGCTTTAAATGTCTGGTAGAATTTCCCAGGGAAGCCATCTGGTCTTGGACTTTTATTTGTTGGGAGATTTTTGATATGATTCAATTTCTTCGCTGGTTATGGGTCTGTTCAACCTTTCTATTTCCTCCAGTTTGAGTTTTGGAAGTGTGTGGGTGTTTAGGAATTTGTCCATTTCTTCCAGGTTGTCCAGTTTGTTGGCATATAATTTTTCATAGTACTCCCTGATAATTGCTTGTATCTCTGAGGGATTGGTTGTAATAATTCCATTTTCATTCATGATTTTATCTATGTGGGTCATCTCCCTTTTCTTTTTGAGAAGCCTGGCTAGAGGTTTATCATTTTGTTTATTTTTTCAAAGAACCCACTCTTGGTTTCATTGATCTGCTCTAGTTTTTTTAGATTCTATATTGTTTATTTCTGCTCTGATCTTTATTATTTCTCTTCTTCTGCTGGGTTTAGGCTGCCTTTGCTGTTCTGCTTCTATTTCCTTTAGGTGTGCTGTTAGATTTTGTATTTGGGATTTTTCTTGTTTCTTGAGATAGGCCTGGATTGCAATGTATTTTCCTCTCAGGACTGCCTTCGCTGCGTCCCAAAGCGTTTGGATTGTAGTATTTTCATTTTCGTTTGTTTCCATATATTTTTTAATTTCTTCTCGCATTGCCTGGTTGACCCACTCATTCGTTAGTAGGGTGTTCTTTAACCTCCATGCTTTTGGAGGTTTTCCAGACTTTTTTCTGTGGTTGATTTCAAGCTTCATAGCATTGTGGTCTGAAAGTATGCATGGTATGATTTCAATTCTTGTAAACTTATGAAGGGCTGTTTTGTGACCCAGTATATGATCTATCTTGGAGAATGTTCCATGTGCACTCGAGAAGAAAGTATATTCTGTTGCTTTGGGATGCAGAGTTCTAAATATATCTGTCAAGTCCATCTGATCCAATGTCTCATTCAGGGCCCTTGTTTCTTTATTGACCATGTGTCTAGATGATCTATCCATTTCTGTAAGTGGGGTGTTAAAGTCCCCTGCAATTACCACATTCTTATCAATAAGGTTGCTTGTGTTTATGAGTAGTTGTTTTATATATTTGGGCGCTCCGGTATTCGGCGCATAGACATTTATAATTGTTAGCTCTTCCTGATGGATAGACCCTGTCACTATTATATAATGTCCTTCTTCATCTCTTGTTACAGCCTTTAATTGAAAGTCTAGTTTGTCTGATATAAGTATGGCTACTCCAGCTTTCTTTTGGCTTCCAGTAGCATGATAAATAGTTCTCCATCCGCTCACTCTCAATCTAAAGGTGTCCTCAGGTCTAAAATGAGTCTCTTGTAGACAGCAAATGGATGGGTTTTGTTTTTTTATCCATTCTGATACCCTATGTCTTTTGGTTGGCGCATTTAATCCATTTACATTCAGTGTTATTATAGAAAGATATGGGTTTAGAGTCATTGTGATGTCTGTATGTTTTATGCTTGTAGTGATGTCTCTGATACTTTGTCTCACAGGGTCCCCCTTAGGATCTCTTGTAGGGCTGGTTTAGTGGTGACAAACTCCTTCAGTTTTTGTTTGTTTGGGAAGACCTTTATCTCTCCTTCTATTCTAAATGACAGGCTTGCTGGATAAAGGATTCTTGGCTGCATATTTTTTCTGTTCATCACATTGAAGATATCCTGCCATTCCTTTCTGGCATGCCAAGTTTCAGTAGAGAGATACGTCACTAGTCTTATCAGTCTCCCTTTATATGTTAGAGCATGTTTATCCCTAGCTGCTTTCAGAATTTTCTCTTTATCCTTGTATTTTGCCAGTTTCACTATGATATGTTGAGCAGAAGATCGATTCAAGTTCTGTCTGAAGGGCGTTCTCTGTGCCTCTTGGATTTCAGTGCCTTTTTCTTTCCCCAGAGCTGGGAAGTTCTCAGCTATTATTTCTTCAAGTACCCCTTCAGCACCTTTCCCTCTCTCTTTCTCCTCTGGAATACCAATTATGCGTAGATTATTTCTCTTTAGTGCATCACTTAGTTCTCTAATTTTCCCCTCATGCTCCTGGATTTTTTTTTTTAATCTCTCTTTTCCTCAGCTTCTTCTTTTTCCATAATTTTATCTTCTAATTCACCTATTCTCTCTTCTGCCTCTTCAACCTGAGCTGTGGTCGTCTCCATTTTATTTTGCAGCTCATTAATAGCATTTTTTAGCTCCTCCTGGCTGTTCCTTAGTCCCTTGATCTCTGTAGCAATAGATTATCTGCTGTCCTTTATACTGTTTTCAAGCCCAGCGATAAATTTTATGACTATTATTCTAAATTCATTTTCTGTGATATTGTTTAATCGTTTTTGATCAGTTCGTTAGCTGTCGTTATTTCCTGGAGGTTTTTTTGAGGGGAATTCTTCCGTTTCATCATTTTGGATAGTCCCTGGAGTGATGCGGAACTGCAGGGCACTTCCCCTGTGCTGTCTTGATTAACTTGTGTTGGTGGGCAGGGCCGCAGTCAGACCTGATGTCTGCCCCCAGCCCACTGCTGGGGCCACAGTCAGACGGGTGTGTACCTTCTCTTCCCCTCTCCTAGGAGCGGGATTCACTGTGCGGTCACGTGGCCTGTCTGGGCTACTTGCACACTGCCAGGCTTGTGGTGCTGGGTATCTGGCGTATTAGCTGGGGTGGATCAGCAAGGTGCACAGTGGGGGAGAGGCAGGCTCAGCTCACTTTTCCTTCAGTGATCCACTTTGGGAGGGGCCCTGCAGCACCGGGAGGGAGTCAGACCTGCCACTGGAGGGATGGAGCCGCAGAAGCACAGCGTTGGGTGTCTACGCGGTGCAAGCAAGTTCCCTGGAAGGAACTGGTTCCCTTTGGGATTTTGGCTGGGGGATGGGCGAGGGAAATGGCGCTGGAGAGCACCTTTGTTCCCCGCCAAGCTATGCTCTGTTGTCCAGGGCTCAACAACTTTCCCTTCCATTGTCCTCCAGCCCTCCTGCTCTCGAGCAGAGCTGTTAACTTATAACCTTCCAGATGTTAAGTTCCGCTTGCTTTCCAAACACACTCCATCCCACCCCTCTGTTTTTACAAGCCAGACTCGGGGGCTTTGCTTTGCCAGTGGGCTGCCCCTCTGCCCTGGCTCCCTCCTGCCAGTCTGTGTGGCACGCACCACCTCTCCACCCTTCCTACCCTCTTCTGTGGGCCTCTCGTCTGTGCTTGGCTTCAGAGAATCCATTCTGCTAGTCTTCTGGCGGTTTTCTGGGTTATTTAGGCAGGTGTGGGTGGAATCTAAGTGATCTGCAGGACGCGGTGAGCCCAGTATCCTCCTACGCCGCCATCTTCCCACAATTCCCTCTTTTCTTTTTTTAAAAAATGTTTATTTATGTGTTTGTTTTTAAATTTTTATTTATTTATTTTTTATTTATTTTTGAAAAGAGAGGGTGCTGGTGAGCAAGGAACAGAGAGAGAGAATTCCAAGCAGGCTCTGCATGGTCAGCATGGAGTCTGAAGCAGGGGCTTGAGCTTATGAACCATGGATCATGACCTGAGCCAAAGTTGGATGCTTAAATGACTGGGCCACCCAGGTGCCCCAATGTTTATTTATTTTTGAGAGAGTGAGCAAGCTGGGGAGGGGCAGAGAGAGGAGAGGCAGGACAGAGGATCTGAAGCAAGCTCTGCACTAACAGCAGAGAGCCTGATGCAGGGCCCAAACTCACAAACCGTGAGATCATAACCTGAAGTTGGACGCTTAACTGACTGAGCCACCTATGTGCCCCAGTTGACTAATACATTTGCTTGAAGGGAGACCTTCGAGACAGGTGCACCTTCGAGGCTGTCACATCCTCTGCTGTCCTCCATACAGATCCACTTCTCCATGTATGTTTGGAGATCTGTTCCTATGGGGTTCCACAGGGTCTCTTTTCCTGAAAGGTGACTAAAAGAGGAAAATTTCTAGGCTGAACTGCAGTCCTTGTCATTGCATTCAATCTTGGGCTACAGCCAGCGCTCAGTCTTCCTCCTCCACCGTCCATCTTCCTTTCCCTCACACTCAGCTCTCATTGATGTTCATGTCAGTGTTTGCCTGTTGTGTGACCTAAACCTTTATTCCTGAAGGATCTAAGACCCTGGTAAGACCTCAAGACTCTTTCAAGCGTATGTGTCTTAACAAGGCGACTAAATGCGGGCCATGAACTGCTCATCCTGCCTTTTGAGTGAGATATCATGGATATCACATGGTGGTTCCCAACTGGGAATGATTTTGCCCCACAAGTAGGCTTGGAAATCCCTGGAGCCATTTTGGGTTGTCACAGTAGGGGGATGCTACTGGAATGTAGTAGGTAGAGGCCAGGGATGCTGCTAAACATCCTGCAATACACAGGACAGTCCCTGTATGGCCCCATATGTTGATAGTATTGAGGGTGAGAGACCCCAATGCAATGGATTGAAGGGTGTCCAGACACACCAGCTGTCTTTGGATTAGAGAGTGGGAGAAGTAGCTTCGAAGGAAGTGTTTTTTCCTTATTCACAGTGTTTCTGTTTTGCTAATGCACTGCGTGTGTACCTATTTGTCACATTGGATCATCAAGTGCCCCTCGACTCCCCCCTACAGCCTCCCCTTCCTTACAGCGACCCCCTTCACTTCCTGTTCTCTCTCTTCCTGCCCCGAGAAAGGCATTGCTCAGAATATGGCTTTTGTGGTGAGTTTAATTTTTAAGAGTTAAAAAAAAAAAAACAGTTTGCTGATGCAAAAAGGCAGGAAATCTGAAAAAAAAAAAAAAAAAACCGCAAACACACCCCAACCCTCATCTTCCTGTCCCATCATTACAATTGTTTGTACCGTGGACCCATTGGCCCAGCCTTCCCCGCTGACATATTGTCCTCCTCCCTAATGGACTTAGGCATCAGCATATCTCATCTTCTATTTTACCAGGAGAAGCAATGTGATGCTAACAGGAAAACTTTGTGGTCTTAATCCTGGTGTTTATTTCTGAGAATAGACACAGGATATACTTACCAGATTGGTGTGAAATCTACCTGTGAAAAACATGACACATTTTGATCTTCGGCTGCAAACATTTCCTGTTTATTGCTTTTCACCTAATGCTTCTTCATATGTGTTAGGTGGTGGTAGTGTGGTGGTTCTGTGTTTTCCCAGATTGGAGGATGGTGTGTGGGCTAGATGAAAAGGGGTCAAGCCTGTGCCAAGAAGTGTTATGCTCAAATGAGCCTCTGGAAATAGATTTGTAATTTGTCTGTAATAAGGCTAGTAAGTTCAAAATGAGGTCATTTAGACATTATGAAAGTTTTCCTAGCTTTCACTCTTCCTGCTGGTGCAGCCCTCCAGAGCCCCCACAAGTTCTGGTTTTCCTTGGATATATTTTTGAGGTTCCCCAAAAGATGAATCCCATTAGCTCCTGAAAACCTGTGACCTGCCATGTGGTATTACCATGTTTTTCTTCTTTCTCTGATATGAATCCTCTGCTGGGTACTGCCTAGAAGGCACTATTGATCATCAAGCATAACTCTCAATCTCATTGGTCAGCCAGGTTCTCCACATTGCCAGGTCTACTGGAGACTAGAGCTTTCGCTAAACACCCCTGTTATTTCTTCTAACCATCTGTTTCCATTGGGCAATGAGGTTCTCATGGGCACCACTGTTGGCTCCATTGGTCACTCATCCCCTTCCTCCCTGGGTTACCTACAATGGAAATGGTGACACTCCACAGATGCCCATGCCAAAAACCTTGACTTAGGCAAAAATCCTCAACAAAACACTAGCAAATTATAAGTCAGTCAGAGAAAGACAGGTATCATGTTTTCACTCATATGTTGAATTTGAGACACTTAACAGAAGACCATGGGGGAAGGGAAGGGGAAAAAATAGTTTCAAACAGAGAGGGAGGCAAACTATAAGAGACTCACTGAGGGCTGATGGGCAGGGAGGGGAAAATGGATGGTGGGCACTGAGGAGGGCACTTGTTGGTATGAGCACTGGGTGTTGTATGTAAGCAATGAATCGTGGGAATCTATCCCTGAAGCCAAGGACACACTGTATACACTATATGTTAGCTAACTTGACAATAAATTATATAAAAAAAATATACATATAAAGGTGAAAAACAATACTAGCAAATTGAATACAACAACTTATAGAAAGAAGAGTAGACCATGAGAAGTGTGTACCACCTAAAAATATATCTACCTGGGATTTAACCCTCATTCAATATATCAGCGTATTCTACCCTATTAAGAGAATAAAGGATAGAAATCACATATTATCTCAAAAGATGCAGAAAAAAAACATTTGGCAAGATCCAACACCCCTTTATGATAAAATACTTGGGGAAACTGGGAAGAAATATAATCACGATGTGCTTCACAGCTGTCCCAACTCCTTGGTATTTTAGGCAAAGCTGTTCCTGCAGCAGTCCCCTGTCACCTCCCCAGACACACGCATGCTGTGGATGACTGTGCCAACTCATTGCTTAGACTTAAGGATTCATCTTACAGCTCATATTCTTATTTATTTATTTATTTATTTAT
>NW_024422880.1:0-5366 GCF_014898765.1 Herpailurus yagouaroundi
TTTTTTTTTTAAAGTTTATTTATTTATTTTGAGAGAGAGAGAGAGAGAGAGAGAGAGAGAGAGAGAGAGATGGAGGGAGTTGAGAATCCCAAGCAGGCTCCACACTGTCAGTGCAGAGTCTGATGCAGGACTTGAACCCACAAATCCTGAGATCATGACTTAAGCTGAAATCAAGAGTTGGATGCTTAACCAAGTGAGCCACCTAGGCACCCCTCTTTTTTTTAAGCTTAATAATTTATTTTTGAGGGAGGGAGAGAGAAGGAGAGAGAAGATCTAAAGTGGGCTCCATGCTGACAGCAGAGTCTGATGTGGGGCTTGAACCCATGAACCACAAGAGCATTACCTGAGCTGAAGTCAGATGCTCAAAAGATTGAACCACCCAGGTGCCCCAGCTAGATGGGTTTCTCAGTCCAGCCACACTACCTGCTTCTTTAGCAGAAGTCCCCATGCACTCTGTGCTACATGCTCTATTGCCCTGAACTGAGATTCTTCCAGGCCAGTATGAGTCACCCCATTCTGTCCCATGGCAAATGTCCTCACCTGGGAAGAACACAGACTCAAAAGAGCCCTTTCATATTTGCCATGGAGCCCCAGGTGCTGGGGAGCCTCCTGAAGAAGCATAGATATGTGGGAATGTCAGGAGAGGCTGTGTGGAGAAAGCCCAGTTTGAAATGGGCTTTAGAAAATGGGCAGAGTTTGGATGGCTGGCAGACAGCTGGAAGACATCGCAGAGGGCACACTAGCAATCTGGAACAATGATGGAAATGGAGGGTTCATGCCTCTACATGAAGTGGGAGATCATGGAGGTTCTTGGGAGCCACCTTCGGAGGGTATGGGAGCAGGGACTGAAGCCTGTGACAAATGTGGGAATGTGGGAGGATTAATCTCTTTTTCATCCTTTATGCATAACTATGAGATTGTATGTTCAGGACGAGCAGTTCAATAATTTCCCCTGGGGGAACAGCACAGGGTAGGCTTCCCTCACTCTTTGTTTCTGGGTGGATATTGGTAACTTGGTCAACGATGCATAATTGAGGAGAACTGTGGAAAAAGGCAGCGTGGAAGAGAAAGACCACAGGACAAGTTCAGAGTCACAAGGAGTCCCCACTAGCACACTCTGCAAGGGCTCTGTACATCTGTCATTCCATCTAGAGGGACATCTGTTCTCCATCATCGCCCCACAGAACAGGGGAGGGTGTGTTCACTGTTATAACCTCTAGGCACTTTTTGATCCTTGACGAAAGAAAGACACAGTTCAGTTTAATGTGGTTTTAATGAGACGTGAATTGTAGCATGATCCGAATGAAGGAACTAGTAATCTGTTGATAATATATGTAGTTGCTTTTTCATGAAAAGTCAGTTCTATGGCATAAATTTTCAAATACATCGAGGAGATTTTGCTGCAGTTACAGCACTAGGTTGGCAACAGGAAGCCATAGTTGCAGCAGGAAGAGAAGCCCAAGAGATGAGATGTATAGCCCGGATGTATCTGAGTAGGTGATGGGTCATACAGCCAGTAGCACCCACAGGAGTCAGAGAAGGTACCAGAAAGAGGGAGCAAGTTCAGAGATAAGGACAGTGGCCATGTCATGGGTGAGCAGAGACGGTGGTCCAAGTCGTGCTTGTGGGTTCACAGGGTGCTTGGCTGGAAGAAGCCACCCCCCCACCCCCATACTTGGGGATGGAGCTGCCGGGTGAGGGGGTGGCCACAGTGCTCTCTGAGCATCCTCTGCTGTGATGTCTGGCATCGCTTTGAAAGTCGCACACAGATCTGCCCATGGTCATGAATCTTTCCTGCTTTCCTTTTGACAGACACGCTGAGCATTGTCCTCGTGGGGGGCAGCGGCACCGGGAAGAGCGCCACGGGGAACACCATCCTTGGGAGGCGTGACTTCCTCGACCAGCTCCGAGCACAGCTGATCACCAGGAAGAGCCAGAGCAGCAGGAGGATGTGGAAAGGGTGGAGGGTTGTGGTTGTGGACAGTCCCTTGCTCTGCCTGACGGCCAGCACTGAGAGGTGTCCATCTGGGCTGGAGGAGGAGGAGGTCAAACACTGTTTGTCCTGCTGTGAGGGAGGGAACATAGTTCTGGTCCTGGTGTTCCAGCTGGGACGCTTCACTGAGGAGGACAAAAAGGCAGTGAAGAATCTAGAGACCATCTTTGGGCAGGACGTTTTGAAGTACACGATTGTGCTGTTCACTCGGAAGGAAGACCTGGAAGGGGGGGACCTCAAAGTTTACCTCCAGGAGACAGATAACAAAGCTCTTAAGAACATAACTAAGAGGTGTGAGGAGCGAGTGTGTGCTTTTAATAACAAAGAAACTGGCCAAGCCAGGGAAAACCAGGCAAGTCTTCTTTTGACAATGGCCGTCGATCTGATAAAGAGCCACAGAGGGCATGGTTACCCCCATGAATGGGAGAATGTCAACAAAATCATTAGAAATAACCAGGAAAAGGACAAGCCCAAAAGCTTCCTGAAAAGTTTCAAAAGATATAGTATCATCGGTAGCTGATGCACGTGGGTGTCTTTAAGTTAGAGACACCCTCAGTTGGGGATGGGTGTGAGGTAGGGCTGGTGGGAGGGGAGGAGGGTCCATGTCTTAGAGGGCTTGAAAGGCACATGCTGGCCACCTTGCAGTGCTTCAGCTCTTATTAGGTGAATAAATTGTCAGGCTGGGGCAGGGGATTAGAAAGGAGAAAGGAGAAATTAGGTGGGGAAATCTTGAAAGAGGCTCCTGAGATTGAGTGGCCATTGAGGGTCAGAATTAAATCACAAGAATCACCTCACCTGTGGACATAGAGTGGAGTCAGGACAGACACGGTGACCAAGGCCAGCCCGGGGTCAGAATACAGACAAATACCCATGAACCAGGGGATCCAGACACACGAGGGTAGAGTAATGAGCAGTGTCCAGCCAACTCCTGGTGTGGCAGAGTGGACAAGCTGGATCCCGTGGGCCTCTGGGTGCCCAGGGCTGCTTGTCAGGCATGCTGGTCTCCTGAGCTGCCTTGTCGCCATTGGGCAGAACTTGGGGCCAGCACATTCTTTTCTTCCTGGGGCGGATATTCTTTAGTGCTGTCTTCATTCCAAGCCTGAATGGAAAGTGGGCCCCAGTCTACTCTTCTTTATTGTTCCTTAGGAAATGATCACGAGTCTGTGAGGTTTCCAAAGGTTTTATTGCTAACCATCACAGTGAAAGAGAGTAGAACAAAAATCCAAAATGTGGTAAAACTGCCAACATGAGACAACATTGCAAAGTTCCAAAATTCTATGTAGAATTCTAGATTGCCTCCAGACAAGTTGAAAATTCCTTTGCACTTTTCTCTCTCTCTCTCTTTTTTGGATCCCCATGGGTTAGGAATTAGGGTAAAGCTCAGAGGATTCAAATAATAGTCTCGAACACACTAGGGGCTTGTTGTGTCTCACGTCAGGAAGTCTGAGGGTAGGCAGTCTGAGGCTGGTGTGGAATGTGGCCTCCACACTTAAAGTTGCTTCTCCATTCCAGGATGGTGGTGTTCCCTGACATTTGAGCAGGTTATTTTGAGGGGTGCCTGTGCGGGCAATATTTGAGATGAGAATCATGGGGTTTTCTTCCAGGTCGGTGTAGTCAGATGCTGTCAGTATTAACTGTTTTATATATGCTTTGAGGACAGGATCTACATCATCCATATGCTTTTTTGGAAAGTTATCAGTTGCCTTCAAGATTAACCCACTTATCAGAGCATGGACCATCACCATCAATACTGTTGTACTCTGCATAACCCTGAAAATGACACATTCTGGAAAATGTATGTATAAGTATATTCAATTGAGTGAAATAATAAAGATGAATTATATTATAAATTCACATCCTCCTGATTTCTATTTTTCTGACTCCGGGGCAGACCATGCCTCCATGAAGAGGCTATGCAGATGTTTAGACACCTTGACTCTGGTGAGGTTTTTGCATCTTGCGTGCATGAGGACCTTAGAGTGGGTGACAGCCATTTCACGAGGCCTCTGCCAGCTCAGGAATCTTCCACTCTGGGCATTTCACTAGAGCAAGGACAAATAAATTAGAACCAAGAGCATGGAAGGAATAAAGCCTAGAAGGCATTATGTGCCTCTTCCCAGAGCGTCTCTTCTGTTTGAATACAGAGAGCAAACCCCAGTGTGCCACCCTAGGTTGAGCAGGTGACATTGGAGCTGCATGAGGTGGGGGATGGGTGGGCTAAGCAATGTGGCATCTTCTCCCAGGCAAGACCTAACATCCGTCTCCCACTTTCCTTTAGGACCACGCTTGAGACATGCGACAGTACTGCCATGTGGGTTCCTCCGAGAGGCACGTGCTGAGAATTAGGAGTGCCAGAGGCTTACGGGGCACAGGGGTGATGCCAAGGCTGTTAAAGACTAAAGAGGCAGAAGAGGGCTGCCTCGGTGATTCAGACGGTTAAGCGTTTGACTCTTGTTTTTTGGCTCAGGTCATGACCTCGTGGTTTCCTGAGTTCAAGCCCTGCTTCTGGGATTCTCTCTCTCTCTCTCTCCCTCTCTCTGTCCCTTCCCTGCTCGCTCTGTCTCTGTCTCTCTCAAAATAAAGAAATAAACGTAAAACCCTTTCAAAAAAATAAAGAGGAAGCAGAATTGGTCTGAGAGAGCTTCCACACTGTGATGCAGGTCTGATACATGCAGGAGGAAATGGGGGAGGCGCTGCTTGGGTAGGGAGAGCTGCACATCTGAATAGTGGGTTCTAGGGCAAAGACTGACCCATAGTGATGATATCCTGCATTGGGCACTGGCAGCCTTTGGCTAGGGACTGGCTGGGAAGGGCATGGCTTTGGCTCAAAGCTGAAGTGGGTCCTGAAAGTGTCATAGTTGGAGGCTGCCAGCTAACTGCTGTCTTTGGAGCAGAATGGAAGTTTCCTCCCCTCTCCTCCCCTTCCTTCCTCTCCTCTTCTGTTCTTTTTTTTTTTCTTTTAATTTTTTTTAATGCTTATTATTTTTGTGTGTGAGAGAGAGACAGAGACAGAGAAATACAGAGAGCAAGCACGGGAGGGGCAGAGAGAGAGAGAGAGAGAGAGAGAGAGAGAGAGAGAGAGAGAATCTGAAGCAGGCTCCAGGCTCTGAGCTGTCAGCACAGAGCCCGATGCGGGGCTCGAACTCATGAACCACGAGATCATGACCTGACCTGAAGTCAGATGCTTAACCGACTGAGTCACCCAGGTGCCCCTATCCATTCATCTATTGATGGACACTTAGACTGTGTCCATATCTTGGCTATTATGAATAATGCTGAAATGAACATGGGGGTGCAGGTATCCATCAAGATCCTGATTTCATTTTCTTTGGATATACACCCAGATGTGGGATTGATGAATCATATGGTGATT
>NW_024422881.1:0-2420 GCF_014898765.1 Herpailurus yagouaroundi
TTCCTAACAAGATGGGCATGACCAGCCCAGAGGGGAGCTGGACCCTTTGGGACAGAGCAGCCCCCAAAACTTGGTCAGGGCCCCCACTGCTCCTCCTTTTTTCAGGATCTCTGGAAGTCTAGCACCACCTGACACATTTCAAAGACCAAGCCTGGTGGGACAGCGTGAGCTCAAGGCCATTCATCAGCTTCTGCATTCCCATGAAAAGTGCGGTCACGCAGAGGGACCTTGAGGACAGTCCCCTAAAAGAAAAAAATGCTAGTCACAAAGGGCAAACACTGTCTGGTTCCAGGTACATGAAGTATCTAAAGCCCTTAAAATCACAGAAACAGAAAGTAGAGAAGTCGTTATCAGGGGCTGGGGGAGGGGAGGGGCATTAAGGGCTAACGAGTACAGAGTTTTATTGTTGCAGGGTGGCAAAGTTCTCCAGCTCTTGCACAAGGAAGGTACTTCATGCTCCTGCACTGTGCACTTAAAAATGGCTAAGATGGGGAGGTGCCTGGGTGGCTCAGTAGAGCCTAGGACTCTTGATTTCTGCTCGGGTCCTAATCTCACAGTTCGTGAGTTTGATCCCGGGATCCTGGAGTTCAAACCCCACTGATAGTGCAGAGCCTGCTTGGGATTCTCTCTCTCTCCCTCTCAAAAATAAATACACTTTAAAAAAAATGGCTAAGATGGTAAAATTCTATGATGTTGGTGTGTTGTTGTTTTTTTAAAAATCCATAATCAGGCACCTGGGTGGCTCAGCTGGTTAAGCTCAGACTTCCGCTCAGGTCATGATCTCTCATGGTTCATGGGTTCTAGACCTCTCACTTCATGGGTTCTAGCCTCTGTGCTGACAGCTGGGAGCCTGGAGCCAGCTTCTGTGTCTCCCCCTCTCTCTCTGCCCTTCCCCTGCTCACGCTCGGTCTCTCTCTCAAAACTGAAAAGGCATTACAAAAATAAAATAAATAAAAACCATAATAAAATAATAGTCTTTCTCAGAGTCCGGCTCCTGTAGTAGGAAGCTTCCGGATACTATCATCACGCACAAAAAGGGTTTCGTTTATAAGCTGTTGGAAAGCATAGAAGTTCCAGCATTTCAATGTTAAGCCGGGCTCTAAGAAGGAACCCTTTAGCCTGGCAAGCAGCGCGTTCCCCAGGGCGGGTTGGAGGGTCCCCCAGGAGGGGTGTGAGGAGAGGGTGGGGGTGGGAGAAGGAAACCGGCGTCTTCTCGGTTTCCTCAGTCTCGGGAAGGGGTCTCAGGTGCCCAGGGTGGCGGACACCAGCCGGAGAAGCACCACCTACTGGGCGCCGTCCCCGCACCGGCCAGGTTCAGCCTCCTCAGGCTCCACGACTTCGGTCCCAGGGACGGGAGCACCCCGCACTATGACCCTCTCCGGGGGAACCCTCGGGGGCGCCGCAGCCCCAGGCCCAGCTTCCGCTCTCGAGTCCTGCCCTTCGTGTCCCCAGGAGGGGGCGCCGAGGGGGGGAGGCGTGCCTGTCCCTCGTCTGCACCCCGCGACCTGGCACCAGCCCCAACTCTCCCCTCCACCCTCACCGCCTCTGAGGGCCCGCCCCTGCTTTCTCTCCGCGCGGCCCTCCTCCCGCCCTGGGCCGGCTGCTGCGGGGCTCTCGGCCACTTTCCGGAGCCATGCAGCCCACGACGCGCCCGGAGCCGGAGCCGAGGTGCCTGCGCATCCGCGCGGGAGGGGGGCCGGGGGGCCCGAGGCCCGGCGGGCCGCGGGGAGGGGGGGAGGGAGGCGGCCTCCTCGCCTTCCCCGAGGAGGGCTCGGCGGCGAGGGGCCGATGGCAGGGCTGGGGGAGGAGGCTGGTAGCCACGGGTCCGCCCCGTCCACGCTCGCTTTTGGTCCCCACCCCGTGCGCTGTCGGGTCCCCTTAACTGAGCCCTCGGGGTGGCCGGTGGTTGCCCCAAACAAGACTTATGATTTTGCCTACATTTGAGCCCCCTGGGCTGTCACCGTTGAATGCTTTTCTGCCCTCCTGATGACTGCCTGACCTGCGGGGCTGGGAGTGCGTCCTCCCCAGGCTAGGCTCTGGAAGCTTCTCTGGCCATCTCTTTCTGTGGGCTTGAACTTCCCGGGTGCAGGGCAGATTCCCCAGACCATTGGGAGCTTTGCTTGGACGGCTGAACCCACATCGCCCTCGAGCTATACCGCGAGAACAAGTACAGGTTGCTGGAGAGTGTCACTATAGTTCTGGAGTGAAAGCTTTCCTTTTCTCTCTCTCCTTGCCCTGCTGGGGTCTCCAGAGGGGCTGGGAGATGGTCAGAGGGGAGTGTGGGTAAAGGAGAGAGTGAGGGAGGGGGAGTTTTGGTTACCTTTTGTCCGAATTTTTTTTTCTTTTTTTTCTTTTTTTTTAATATTTTTTTTTGAGAGAGAGAGAGAGAACGAACAAGCAGGGGAGGGGCAGAGAGAGAG
>NW_024422882.1:0-13223 GCF_014898765.1 Herpailurus yagouaroundi
TCTTATCTGGGTCAGGACTTGATATTGGACCTGCCAATGCTAAGAGGTGCCTGAAATACCTTCTGGAGAATGGAGATTCCTGGTCTCCTGAGGCAGGCATTCAGTCAGTACTATCTTAAAGTTCAATCTATATTGTTAAAGGGAGGGTAAATGGTCAAAATTTCCTTATGTAAGCGTTGTAAGTTAGGTGCCAATCTTCTGGCCCATAAAGGGGCTGATAAAAGCAAGTTCTTGCAGACTTGCCCTCTGAGGGCTCTTCTCAGGAAAAGCCACCTGTGAGACCCTCATGCCCTCCTTATCCAGGATTGTCAGAGATGAAAAATCTTCCCCTCGAAAGGAAGACACATTCAATGTGTCTGTTGACTAAAATGCTTCATGGTGAATTTGATCCCATGAAGGTTCCATTTTCGTTGGAGTATCCTAAGCAAATAAAAAGACCTGAGAAAAGGTGCAGACAACCCTGATCAATATATAGAAGTGTTCCAAACCTATCCCAGGGTGTGGGGGAAGAAAAAGACACAGGCCATCCCTAGTAAAGAGGACTCTAACACTCTTTCACTGTTTTTCCTAATAGATTCCAGTTACTGTAACTGCATGTGGGGGCCTCTCGCTCATTCATTTCCTGGGTCAATGACTATGGTGATTAGAGCCAACTGTCTCTAGTTAGTCTACCTCAGATTGGAGGCTTTCAGGAATATTCCCAAGCCGCTACCAAAACTCCTTTTAATCGGTGGAAGTTCTTGGTCTTCTCTAGCCCTACACGGACTGCCTAATTCCACTTGTTGGTGGAAAAAACCCTGACATCTGCTCATCTGTTCAAGTTGACAGACTTGAGGACCAGGAGACCTCTCTCTCTGCCCTCTAGGCTTTTATCTGCCTCAGGCTTTTAGGCAGAACCTTGCCTCTTCTGCCTTCCCCCCCTCCTCCAGTGGCTGCACCACCTTCGGTGAGGCCTGCATAACTGGCTCCAATACCATCCTCAGTGCCTCAGACACCATTGGTTTCGCCTCCCACCTTCTAATGTCAGGGAGTGAAGAGCATTCCCTTAGGCCACCCAATTCAGATCTTCCCACCAGTGTCCCAGGTAAAAACTGACAATAGGGAACAATTGAGTGTCTTTTAAATGGATGCAAGAGAAACTTAATTAGGTATATAAGTGTAAGTTTGTTGGCTTAATTAAAAGTAGAGTTATGAGCATTAAATAGAAAACTTTATCTAGGTTTAATAAAGGTCAAATACGCTCATGTTATCTGTGTTGCAATTTGTTAGAAAAAAGGTAAAATGATGGTTAATTCTTTCTCAAAATTTTCATGGATAATTGTGAAGATAGCTTCCAAAGTATTTGGTAACCTGAAATGTATCAGTTTTGCTAGGATGAAAAATTGAAATTGAATTCATTGGACATCTAGGTCTTTTCCAAATGAGATAAAGTGCTAAAGTGTTGACAATAGTCTTTGGATTCCAAGGCCAGATAAATATGTGGGCCAACCTTCGGGTAGGCCTCAGGAAGCCTCTCAGGCAGCCCCCTTCTGCAAGGACATCTGGGCTTTGGATATTACATGGTGCTATTCCACGTTCCAGGCTGAGTAATCTTGCTCTTCTTCTGGACACCAAGTGTAGGGTTAGCGTTCGAGATATGGTTAGGGTTCAGTTGAGGGATCTGGTTAGGGTTAGGTCCTAGGAGAGCCCAGGGGCTGAACCCACAGCAGTGCACTTGTCTCCTTGAAGGGCTGAGTGGAGGGCACAAGGGAGGGTGCCGGTCAAGATTAGTCTTTGGGTTCCAAGGCCACACAACTCTATGGGCCACTGGTCGGATATGCCTCAGTAATCCTCTCGGGCTGCTGCAGCTGGGCCTTGGTAATGACATGGTGATGTTCCAGGTTCTATGCTGAGTGATCCTGTGTGGATTTATGACACCAGGCATGTGGTGTTGTCAGACTTTGGTATTGGGTCCCCATGGGGAGAGAACCTTAGCTAGGGTTAGGATTTGGTCCAGGGATGTTGCCAGGGCCAAAGTGACTCCAGTCTCGTGATCTCCCTCGAGGGATGAAGTGAGGGCCCATGCGATGGTGCGGGTCAAGTGTAGGGTTAGGATTGGAGATGGGGTTAGGTTTCGGTTGAGGGTTCTGTGTAGGGTTAGGGTGGGGTTACGATTAAGTCCCAAGAGGCTCCTGATCCTGAATCCTCAGCAGTGCAGTTTTCTCCCCAAAGGGCTGAGTGGAGGGTACAAGGGAGGGTGCCAGTGAAGATTAGCCTTTGGGTTTGAAGGCCACACAACTTATGGGCCATGGTCGGGTCGGCCTCAGGAATCCTCTGGGGCATCTGCAGACGTGCATTGGAACGATATGGTGATGTTCCAAGTTTTATGGCGAGTGATCTTGCACCGCTTCTGGACCCCAGGAGTGTGGGGTTGTCAGACTTTGGTATTGGGTCTGCCTGGGGAGAGAGCCTTAGCTATGGTTAGGGTTCCATCCAGGGACATCGCCATGGCTGAAGTGACACCAGGCTCGTGATGTCCCTTCAGGGCTTAAGTGAGGTCCCATGTGACATTGTGGGTCAAGTGTAGGGTTAAGTTTTGAGATAGTGTTAGGGTTCGGTTGAGGGTTCTGATTAGGGTTAAGTTTAGTGTTAGGTCCCATGAGACTCCAGACGCTGAACCCACAGCAGTGCATTTGTCTCCCTGAAGGGCTGAGTGGAGAGTACACGGAGTGTGCCAGTCAGGATTAGTTTTTGGGTTCCATGAACCGACAACTATATGGGCCACTGGTTGGGTAGGCCTCAGGAATCCTCTCGGGCGGCTGCAGCCGGGCCTTGGAAACGACATGGTGATGTTCAGGTTCATGCTGAGTAATCCTGCACTGGACCACAAGGGGTGTGGTGTTGTCAGACATTGGTAGTTCCCCATGGGGAGAGAACCTTATCTAGCATTAGGGTTTGGTCCAGGGACCTCACCAAGGCCATTGCGACTTCAGTCTCGTGATATCCCTCGAGGCCTCAAGTGAGGGCCCATGTGATGGTGCGGGTCTAGTTTAGGATTAGGTTTTGAGATAGGGTTACGATTCGGTTGAGGATTCTGGTTAGGGTTATGGTTAGGGTTAGGGTTAAGGTTAAGGTTAGTATTAGGGTTAGGGTGAGGTCCCAGGAGGCTCCAGGCACTAAACCCACAGCAGTGCAGTTGTCTTCCCGAAGGGCTGAGTGGAGGACAAATATCAGGGTATGGGTCAGGATTAGTCTTTGGTTTCCAGGCACACAAATCTATGGGCCAATTTTCGGGCAGGACTCAGGACCCTCTCAGGCAGCTGAAGCCAGGCCTTGGAAAGAACATGGTGAAGTTCCAAGCTCTATGCCGAGTGATCCTGCACCTCTTTGTGACCCCAGGCATGTAGTGTTGTCAGACTTTGGTATTGGTTCACCATGGGGAAAGAACCTTAGCTAGGTTTAGGTTTCGGTCCAGGGACGTCACCAAGGCTGAAGGGAACACAGTCTCGAGGTCTGAAGTGAGGGCCCATGTGACGGTGCAGGTCTAGTTTAGGGATGTTTTTGAGATAATGTTAGGGTTTTGTTGAGGGTTCTGGTTAGGGTTAGGGTTATGTTCCAGGAGGCTCCAGGCACTGAACGCCCAGCAGTGTAGTTTTCTCCCAGAAGGGCTGAGTGGAGAAAATGATGTAGGGTGCCGGTCACCATTAGCCTTTGGTTTCCAAGGCAAGACATCTCTATGGGCAATTGTCGGGTAGGGTCAGGAATCCTCTCAGGCAGCTTCAGCTGGGCCTTGGAAAGGACATGGTGTTGTTCGAGGTTCTATGCCGAGTGATCCTGCGCCTTTTCATGACCCCAGGAGCGTGGTGTTGTCAGCCCTTGGTATTGGGTCCCCATGGGGAGACATCTTTACCTAGGATTAGGGTTCCTTACAGATATGTCCCCAGGGCTGAAGCGACTCCAGTCTCGTGATCTCCCTTGTGGGCTGAAGTGAGGGCCCATGTGAAGGTGCGGGTCAAGTGTAGGGTTAGTTTTCGAGATGGGGTTAGGTTTCAGTTGAGGGTTCTCTTTAATGTTAGGGTAGGTTTACAGTTAAGTCCCAGAAGGCTCTAGGTGCTGAAACCACAGGAGTGCAGTTGTCTCCCCAAAGGTTTGAGTTGAGGGCACAACAGAGTGTGCCCTTCAGGATTAGTCTTGGATCCCCAGACCAGACAACTCTATTGGCCAGTGGTTTTGTAGGTTTTAGGTATCCTCAAGGGCAGGTGCAGATGGGCCTTGGAAACACATGGTTATGTTCCAGGTTCCATGCCGAGTGATCCTGCACCTCTTCTGGATCCCAGGCCCATGGTGTTGTCAGACTTTATTATTGGGACCCATGGGGAGAGAGCTTACCTAGGGATAGGGTTGGGTCCAGGGATGTCGCCAGGGCTGAATTGACTCCTGTCTCGTGGTCTCCCTAGAGGTATGAAATGAGGGCCCATGCGATGGTGCGGGTCAAATGTAGGGTTATGGCTCCATATTGGGTTAAGTTTCGGTTGAGTGTTCTAGTTAGGATTAAGATTAGGGTTAGGGTTAGGTCCCAGGAGGCTCCAGGCATTTAACCCACAGCAGTGCAGTTGTCTCCCTGAAAGACTGAGTGGAGGGTACAAGGGAGGGTTCTGTTCAGGATTAATGTTTGTTTTCCAATGCCACACAACTCTATGGTCCACTAGTCCGGTAGGCCTCAGGAATTCTTTCAGGCAGCTGCAGACGCACCTTGGAAACATGGTGATGTTCCAGGTCTATGCTGAGTAATCCTGCACCGCTTCATGACCCCAGGCGTGTGGTGTTGTCAGACTTTGGGAATGGGTCCCCATGGGGAGAGTACCTTAAGTAGGGTTAGGGTTCGGTCCAGGGACATCGCCATGGCCCAAGAGACTCCAGTCTCATAATGTCCCTCAAAGGCTGAAGTGAGGGCCCATTTGACGGTGCAGGTCAAGTGGAGAGTTATAGTTCAACATGGGGTTTGGTTTCGGTTGAGGGTTCTGCTTAGGGGTAAGTTAGGGTTAAGGTTACGTCCCAGGAGACTCCATACGGTGAACCCATAGCAGTGCAGTTTTTTCCCCCAACTCGAGTGGAGGGCACAAGGGAGGCTGCCGGTCAGGATTATTCTTTGTGTTCCAAGGCCAGACAACTCTTTGGGTCACTGTTCAGGTAGGCCTGAGGAATCCTCTCAGGCAGCTGCAGCCGGGCCTTTAAAATGACATGGTGATGTTCCAGGTTTTATGCTGAGTGATCTTGCATCGCTTCTGGCCACCAGGCACGTAGTGTTGTCAGACATTGGTATTGGGTCCCAATGGGGAGAGAGACTTACCTAGGATTAGAGTTCAGTCCAGGGAAGTCCCCAGGGCCAAAGCGACTCCAGTTTCGTGATCTTCCTCGAGGGCTGTATTGAGTGCCCATATGAGGGTCCCGGTCAAGTATAGGGTTTGGGTTAGAGATAGGTTTAGATGTAGTGTTAGGGTTAGGTCCCAGCAGGTTCCAGGCACGGACCCTACAGCCAAGCAGTTGTCTCCCCAAAGGGCTTAGTGGAGTACATGAGTGAGGGTCCACATCAGAATTAGGCTTTGGGTTCCAAAGCTAGAAAAATGTATGAGCCACCCTTCGGGTAAGCCTAAGGATTTGTCTCCTGCAGCTGCAGTCGCGCTTTGGAAATGACATGGTTTTGTTCCACGTTCCATGCCGAGTATTTCTGCACCAATTCTTGAACCCGTGTGCGTGCTGGTGTCAGACTTTGGAATTGGGTCCTCCTGGGCAGAGAGTCTTAGCTACGTTTAGTGTTCGGTCCAGGGAAGTCGCCAGGGATGAAGTGACACCAGTATTGTGAATTCCTTGGAGGGCTGAAGTGAGGGTACATGGGTTGCTGTGGGTCTGGTGTGGAATTAATGTGCTACATACGGTTCAGTGTAAGGTGAAGGTTATGGTTAGGGTTACGTTTAGGGTTTGGATAGGTACCAGGAGACTCCAGGCACCTAACCCATAGCAGAGCATTTGTCTCCCTGAAGGGCTGAGTGCAGTGTAGAAGAAAGGGTGCCAGTCAGCATTAGTCTTTTTTGTCCAAGGCCAGAAAAATGTATGGGCCACCCTTCAGGTAGGCCTCAGGAATCCTCTCGTGCACGTGCTGTCGCGCTTTTCAAATGACATGGTGAATTTCCACATTCCATGCCGAATATTTCTGCACCAATTCTCGAACCCATGTGTGTGCTGTTGTCAGACTTTGGAATGGGGTCCCCATGGGGATAGACACTTAGCTAGGGTTAGGGTTTGGTCCAGGGAAGGCCCAGGGCTGATGAGACCCCAGTTTCATGATCTTCCTCGAGGTCTAAATTGAGGGCCCATGAGAGGATGCGGGACAAGTATAGGGTTAGAGACAGGTTTAGGTGTTGCGTGAGGTTTATGGTTACATTTAAGTTTAGGGTTAGGGTTAGGTACCAGCAGGTTCCAGGCACTGACCTCACAGCAGACTTGTTGTCTCCCCAAAGGGCTTAGTGGAGTACACAAGGGAGGGTGCCGGTCACGGTTAGTCTTTGGGTTCCAAGGCTAGACAAATGTATGGCCACCCTTCAGGTGGGCCTCAGGATTCGTCTCGTGCAGTTTCAGTCGCTCTTTGCAAATGCAATGGTGATGTTCCACATTTCATGCCGAGTATTTCTGCACCGATTCTCGAACTCGTGTGCGTGCTGTTGTCAGACTTTGGAATTGGGTCCCCATGGGGAGAGAGCCTTAGCTATGGTTAGGCTTCGGTCCAGGGAAGTCGCCAGGGATGAAGCAACACCAGTGTTTTGAATTCCATGCAGGGCTGAAGTGAGGGTACATGGCGGCTGCGGGTCTAGTATAGAGTTAGTGTTCTAGTTAGGGTTAGATGTATGGTAAGTGTTATGGTTAGCATTACGGCTACGGTTAGGGTTAGGTCCCAGGTGTCTCCAGGCTCTGAACAACACCAGAGCAGTTGTCTACCCAAAGGGGTGAGTGGAGTTTACAAGGGAGGGTGCCGGTCAGGAATAGTCTTTGGGTTCCAAGGCCAGAACAATGGATGGGCCACCCTTCTTGTAGGACTCAGGAATCCTCTCATGCAGCTGCAGTCGTGCTTTTCAATGACATGATGTTCCACATTCCATTCCAAGTATGCGCCGATTTTCAAACCCGTGTGCGTGCTGTTGTCAGACTTTGGAATTGGTCCCCAGGGGGAGAGAGCCTTAGCTAGGGTTAGGGTTCGGTCCACGAAGGTCACCAGGGACGAAGTGACTCCAGTTTTGTGATCTTCCTCGAGGCCTGAATTGAGCGCCCATAAGAGGGTGAGGGTAAAGTATAGGGTTAGGGTTGGAGACAGGTTTAGATGTAGCGTGAGATTTATGGTTAGGTTTATGTTTAGGGTTAGGTTTAGGTTTAGGTCCCAGCAGGTTCCAGGCGCTGACCTCACAGCAGAGTTGTTGTCTCCCCTAAGGGCTTAGTGGAGTACACAAGGAAGGGTGCCGGTCAGGGTTAGTCTTTGGGTTCCATGGCTAGATGAAATTTGGGCCACCATTCATTTAGGCCTCAGTATTCATCTCGTGCAGCTGCAGTCGCGCTTTGCAAATGCCATGGTGATTTCCACATTCCATGCTGAGTATTTCTCCACCGACTCTCAAACCCGTGTGCGTGCTGTTGTCTGACTTTGGAATTTGTTCCACTTGGGGAGAGAGCCTTAGATAGGGTTAGGGTTCAGTCCAGGGAAGTCACCAGGTCTGAAGCGACTCGTTTCGTGATCTTACTCGAGGCCTGAATTGAAGACCCATGCGAGGGTGTGTGTCAAGTGTAGGGTTAGGTTTAGAGATAGGGCTAGGTGTAGGTTGAGGGTTATGCTTAGGGTACCGTTAGGGTCAGGTTTGGGTCCCAGGAAGCTCCAGGCACTGAACACACAAAGAGCAGTTCTCTCCCTGAATGGCTCAGTGGAGTACACAACGGAGGGTGCCGGTCAGTATCAGTTCGTAGGATCCAAGGCCAGAGAGATGTATGGGCCATCCTTGGAAATGGCCTCAGGAATCCCGTTGTGCAGGTGCAATCGCGCTTTGCAAATGACATGGCGATGTTCCATGTTCCTTGCCAAGTATTTTTCCTCCAATTCTTGAACCCATTTGTGTGCTGTTGTTAGACTTTGGAATTGGGTCTCCATGGGGATAGACACTTAGCTAGGGTCAGGTTTCGGTCCAGGGCATTCGCCAAGGCTGAAGCAAAACCAGTGTTTTGAATTCCATGGAGGACTAAAGTGAGGGCCCATGGGCGGCTGTAGATCTTGTTTAGAGTTAGTGTGCTAGACAGGGTTAGGTGTAGGGTGAGGGTTATAGTTAGGTTTACAGTTACAGTCCGGTTTAGGTCCCAGAGGGCTCTAGGCACTGAAACCACAACAGTGCTGTTGTCTCCACGAAGGGCTGAGGTGGTGTCCCCAACGGAGGGTGTCAGTCAGGGTAAGTCTTTGGGTTCCAAGGCCAGACACATGTATGGGCCAGACAAATGTATGGACCACCCTTAGGGTAGGGCTCAGCAGTCCTCTCATGCAGCTGTAGTCACGCTTTGCAAATGACATGGTGATGTTCAACATTCCATGCCAAGTTATTCCTGCATCGATTATCTAACCTGTGTGTGTGCTGTTGTCTGACATTGGAATTGGGTCCCCATGGGGAGAACGCCTTAGCTAGGGTTAGGGTTTGTTCCAGGGAAGTCGCCAGGGCCAAAGTGACACCAGTGTTGTGAATTAAATGGAGGGCTGAAGTGAGGGAACATGTGCAGTTGTGGGTCTGGTGTAGAGCAAGTGGGCTACATAGGTTTCAGTGTAGGGTGAGAGTTATGGTTAGGGTTACAATTGGGCTTAGGGTTAGGTCCCAGGAGGGTCCAGGTTCTGACCAGAGCAGTTGTCTCCCCAAAGGGCTGAGTGAAGTTTACAAGGGAGGGTGCCGGTCAGGATTAGTCTTTGGGTTCCAGGGCCAGAAAAATGTATGGGCCACATTTTTTTAGGGCTCAGGAATCCTCTCGCGCAGCTGCAATCGCACTTTGCAAATGACATGGTGGTGTTCCATTTTCCATGCTGAGTATTTCTGCACCAATTCTCAAAACCATGTCCGTGCTGTTATCAGACTTTGGAATTGGGTCCCCCTGGGGAGAGAGCCTTAGCTAGGGTTATGGTTCGGTCCCGGGATGTCGCCAGGGCTGAAGGGACTCCAGTTTTATGATCTTCCTGGAGGGCTGAATTCAGGGCCTATGTGAGGGTGCGGGTCAAGTATAGGGTTAGGGTTCATGATAGGGTTTGGTTTGGGTTGAGGGTTATGGTTAGGGTTAAGGTTCGGGTTAGGGTTAGGTCCCAGGAGGCTCCAGCCTCTGAACTCACACCAGAACAGATATCTACCTGAAGGCCTGAGTGGAGTATACAAAGAAGGGTGCTGGTCAGAATTAGTCTTTGGGTCCATGGCTAGACAAATGTATGGGCCACCCTTCAGGTGGGCCTCAGGATTCGTCTCGTGCAGCTGCAGTCGCGCTTTGGAAATGACATGGTTTTGTTCCACGTTCCATGCCGAGTATTTCTGCACCGATTCTCGAACCCGTGTGCATGTTGTTTTCAGACTTTGGAAATGGGTCCCCATGGGGAGAGAGTCTTAGCTACAGTTAGGCTTTGGTCCAGGGAAGTCGCCAGGGATGAAGCGACACCAGTGTTGTGAATTCCATGGTGAGCTGAAGTAAGAGCACATGGGCAGCTGCGGATCTCGTGTAGAGTTAGTGTTCTGGTTAGGGTTAGGTGTAGGGTGAGGGTTATGGTTAGGGTTACGTTTAGGGTTTGGGTTAGGTCCCAGGAGACTCCAGGCACTGAACCCACAGCAGAGCAGTTGTCTCCCCATAGGGCTGAATGGACTATACTAGGTACGTTGCCGGTCAGGATTAGTCTTTGTCTTCCTAGGCCAGACAAATATATGTGCCACACTTCGGGTCAGCTTCTGGAATCCTCTTGTGAAGCTGCAGTCGCACTTTGCAAATGACATGGTGAATTTCCATGTTCCATGCTGAGTATTTCTGCACTAATTCTAAAACCCATGTATGTGCTCTTGTCAGACTTTGGAATTTGGTCCCCATGGGGACAGAGCCTCAGATAGGGTTTGTTTTCAGTCCAGGGATGTCCCCAGGGCCAAAGGCACATCAGTGTTGTGAATTCCTTGGAGGGCTGAAGTGAGGGCATGTGCGCGGCTGTGGGTCTGGTGTAGCTTAGTGAGACTGATAGGGTTAGGTGTAGGGTGAGCATTAAGTTTAGGATTAAGGTTAGGGTTAGGTTTACGTCCAGGATGCTCCAGGCATTGACCCCACAGCAAAGCAGATGTCTCCCTGAAGGGCTGACTGGAGTATCCAAGGTAGGGTACCGGTCAGGATTAGTCTTTGGGTCCAAAGCCAGACACATGTATGTGACACCCATCCCATAGACCTCAGGAATCCTCTCGTGCAACTGCACTTATGCTTTGGAAATGACATGGTGATGTTCCACGTTCCATGCCGGGTATTTCTGCACCGATTCTCGAACCAGTGTGCCTGCTCTTGTCAAATTTGGAATTGGGTTCCTGTGCCAAGTAATTCTGCACCTATTTTCGAACCCTTGTGCATGCTGTTGTCAAACTTTGGGTTTGGTTCCCCACGGGGAGAGAGACTTAGATACAGTTTTGGATCATGGACATCACCAGGGCCTTAGTGGCACCAGTTTTGTGAATTCCATGGAGGGCTGAAGTGAGAGCACATGCACAGCTGTGGGTCTGGTGTAGACTTAATGAGATAGATAGGGTTCGGTGTAGGGTGATTTTACGGTTAGGGTTACTGTTAGGGTTAGGTCCCACGAGACTTCAAGCACTGACCCCAAACAGAGCAGGTGTTAACCTGAAGAGCTGAGTGTAGTACACATGGGAGGGTGCCCGTCAGTCTTAGTATTTGGGTTCCAAGGCCAACCAGATGTATGGGCCACCCTTTGGGTAGGCCTCAGGAATCCTCTCGTGCAGCTGCAGTCACGCTTTGGAAAAGACATGGTGATGTTCCAGGTTCTATGCGGAGTTTTCCTGCACTGCTTCTGGAGCCCAGGTGTGTGGTGTTGACAGACTTTGGTATTGGGTCCCCATGGGGTGAGAGCCTTAGCTAGGGTTAGGGTTCGCTCCAGGGATGTTGCCATGGCCAGAGACTCTAGTCTCGTGATCTTGCTGGAGGGATGAATTGAGTGCCCATGCGAGGGTGGGGGTCAAGTGTAGTGTTCGGATTAGAGACAGGGTTAGGTGTAGGTTGAGGTTTACGGTTGGGTTACAGTTTGGGTTAGTGTCAGGTCCCAGGAGGCTCCAGGCACTGAACCCACAGTAGAGATATTGTCTCCCCGAAGGGCTGAGTGGAGGACACAAAGGAGGGTGCTGGTCAGGATTAGTCTTTGGGTTCCAAGGCCAGACAAATGTATGGGTTACTCTTCCGGTAGGCCTCAGGAATCCTCTCGTGCAGCTGCAGTCGCACTTTGGAAATGACATGGTGATGTTCCACATTCCATGCTGAGTATTGTTGCACTGACTTTCAAACCCATGTGGGTGCTGTTGTTAGATTTTGGAATTGGGTCCCCATGGGGAGAGAGCTTTAGCCAAGCTTAGGGTTCAGTCAAGCGACACCGACAGGGCCGAAGCAACTTCAGTCTCGTGATCTCCCTCGAGGGCTGGTTGAGGGCCCTTGCGAGGGTGGGGTTCAAGTATAGGGTTCAGTTAGAGATAAGGTTAGGTGTAGTTTACACTTAGGGTTAGGGTTAAGGTTAGTGTTAGGTCCCAGGAGGTTCCAGGCACTGAACCCACAATAGTGCAGTTGCCTCCCTGAAGGGCTGAGTGGAGTACATAGGGAGGGTGCTGGTCAGTATCAGTTCTTAGGATCCAAGGCCAGAGAGATACATGGGCCACCCTTGGAATAGGCCTCAGGAATCCTGTCGTGCAGCTGCAAACGCACTTTGCAAATGACATGGTGATGTTCCACGTTTCATGCCGAGTATTCACCGATTCTTGAACCTGTGTGCATGATGTTGTCAGACTTTGGATTTGGGTCCCCATGGGGATAGACACTCAGCTAGGGTCAGGGTTTGGTATAGGGAAGTCACCAAGGCCAAAGTGACACCAGTGTTGTGAATTCCATGTAGGGCTGAAGTGAGGACACATGCGGGGCTGTGGATCTGGTTTAGTGTTAGTGTGCTAGATAGGGTTAGGTGTAGGGTGAGGCTTATGGTTAGGGTTATGGTGACGTTTAGGGTTAGGTCCCAGGAGGCTCTCCATCCACGTAGTTTCAAAGGACAAATTTTATTCTTTTTGATGACTATATATATATATAAATAATATACAAATTATGTGTGTGTGTGTATATATATGTATATATTTATACATATATACATTTACATATTTATACTATGTATATGTGTATGTATATATATATATGTGTGTGTGTGTGTATATATATATGTATGTATGTATATTTGTAAATATATGTATGTATGTATACCACATCTTTATCCATTCGTCCATTGATGGGATTAGGGCTTTTTCCATACATTACCTATTGTTGATAGTACTCCTATAAACTTTGGGATTCACGTGTCCATTTGAAATAGCATATCTGTATCCCTTAGATAAATACCTAATAGTGCAACTTCTGGGTTGTAGGATAGTCCTCTTTTTCATTTTTTGAGGAACCTACATACTGTTTTCCAGAGTGGCTGCACCAGTTTGCATTCCCACCAGCAGTTCAAGAGTTCCTCTTTCTCCATTTCCTTGCCAACATCTGTTGTTGCCTGAGTTGTTAATGTTAGCCATTCTCACAGGGGTGAGGGGGTGTTTCATTGTGGTTTAGTTTGTATTTCCCTGATGATGAGTGATGTTGAGCATGTTTTCATGTGTCGGTTGGCCATCTGGATGTCTTCCTTGGAGGAGTGTTTGCTTATGTCTTTGCCCATTTCTTCACTGGATAACCTTTTTTGGGGGTGTTGAGTTTGGTATGTTCTTTATAGATTTTGAATACTAATCCTTTATCTCATATGTCGTTTGCAAATATCTTCTCCCATTCTGTTGGTTGCCTTTTAGTTTTGTTGATGGTTTCCTTCTCTGTGCAGAAGCCTTTTTATTTTGATGAGGTCCTAATCATTCATTTTTGCTTTTGTTTCCCTTGCCTCTGGAGACGTGTTGTGTAAGAAGTTGTGG
>NW_024422883.1:0-18234 GCF_014898765.1 Herpailurus yagouaroundi
GTGTCATCTTGAATTTCTTTCACCACTGTTTTATAGTTTTCAGAGTATAGGTCGCTCACCACTCTGGTTAGATTTATTCATAGATACCTTATTATTTGGTGTACAACTGTAAATGGGACTGTTTTCTTAATTTCTCTTTCTACTGCTTCATTATTGTTGTTTAGAAATGCAACAGATTTCTGTATAATGATTTTGTATCCTGTGACATTGCTGAATTCATTCATCAGTTCTAGCAATTATTGGGTGGACTCTTTAGGGTTTTTTATATATAGTGTCATGTACTCTGCAAAGTGTGAAAGTTTCACTTCTTCCAGATTTGGATTTGTTTTTATTTTATTTTATTTTACTTTATTTTGTTTTGTTTTGTTTCCTTTCATTTCGTTTCATTTATCTGCTGGCTGTGGCTTGGACTTCCAGTACTATGTTTATTAAAAGTGGTAAGAGTAAACATCCTTCTTTCTGACCTTACAGGAAAAGCTCTCAGGTTTTCCCCATTAAGGTTGATTTTCACTGCAGGGTTTTCATAGATAACTGTTATTACATTGATGTATGTTCCCTGTAAACCTATATTAGGGGGTTATAATCATGAATGGATGTTGTAGTGTGTCAAATACTTTTTTCTGCATGTATTGAAATGACCGTATTGTTCTTTTCTTTAAACGTTTATTAATTTTGAGAGAGAGCGTGAGGAGGGGAGGGGCAGAAAGAGAGTGGGAGACACAGAATTCGATGGAGGCTCTTGGCTCTGAGCTTTCAGCACGAAGTCCAATGTGGGACTTGAACTCACAAATCATGAGGTCATGACCTGAGCTGATGTCGGACTGTTAAAAGATTGAGCCACCCAGGTGCCCAGTTCGAATGGTTCTTATCCCTTCTCCTGTTGATGTATTGTATTGCATTGATTGTTTGCGAATATTGAACCACACTTGCACGTTGGGAATAAATCCCATTTAATTTTGCCCTTTACTGTTATATAGTGTCCTCCTCTGTCTCTTGTTATGTACTTTTTTTTAAGTGTATTTTTTCTGATACAAGTATTGCTACTCCAGCTTCTGTTTTTTCATCCATTCTTACACCCTACATCTCTAGATTGGAGCATTCATTCCATTTACCTTCAAAGAAATGATTGATATGTATGTATGTATTGCCATTTTATTACCTGTTTTCTTGTGGTTTCTAGTGATTTTCTCCGATCCTTTCTTGTCTGTCTTTCATGTTTTGCTTATTTTCTTTGGTGATACATTTGATTTCTTTATCTTTATTCTTAGCATATTTATGACTGGTTTTAGTATATGGTTACTGTTAGGTGTTTATATAACCTCTTCTGCATTTAGCAGTTTGTATTAAGTTGATGGTCATTTACCTTTGAACCCATTATTTTCTCCTCCCTAGGCTTTTGGTAGATGTTATTAAATTTCAAATCCATTTCTCTGAGTTCCTTAACTGACTTTTTACAGAAATATTCATGTTTTACTTGGTTTGTGTCTTTTACCTTTATACTGTCACTTTTGCTCTCTCCTTTCCACTCAAAGAGTCCCTCTTAATATTTCTTGCAGGATTGGTTTAGTGGTACAAACATCTTTAGTTTTTGTTTGGGAAAGTCTGTGTCTCCTTCCATTCTGAAGGATAGCCTTGCTGGATAGAATATTGTTGGCTGCTGATTTTTCCATTCAGCACTTTGAATATGTGATGTCACTAGCTTCTGGCTTGCCAAGTTTCTGTTCAGAAATCTGGTAGCTAGCCTTATGAGTCTTCCCTTCTAAGTTAAGGTCTCTTTTGTCTTGCTCCTCTTAAGAGTTTTTCTTTATTGTCATTGTAATTTGCAAGTTTGCTTACAATATGTCTGGGTGTTGGCCTGATTTTGTTGATTTTGATGGGAGTTCTCTAGTCTCTGGGATGTGGATGTTTGTTTCCCTCCCCCAATTAGGGAAGTTTTCAGCTATTATTTCCTCAAATAAATCTTCTGCCCCCTTTTCTCTTTCTTCTGGGACTCCTAAAATATGAATATTATTACGTTTGCTGTAGTCACTGAGTTCCCTTAGTCTCATCTCATGTTGCAGAATTATTTTCTCTCTCGTTGGTTCAGTGGGATTAATTTCCATTACTCAGTCTTCGAGGTCACTGGTTTGTTCCTCTGCTTCTTCCATCCCTCTATTCGTTCCAGCAAGCATGTTTCTCCTTTATTGTGTCCTCAGTGTCTACTGTGTTATATCTTATCTCTATGTCAGGGGTCTCATTCTTCTACTCATTTTGCAACTCCAATGAGTATCCTTATGATCATTGCTTTAAATTCTGTATCAGGTATATTACTTATATCTCTTTGGCTTAGATCTCTGGCTGTGGCTTTGACTAGATCTTTCATTGTGGATAAACATCTCAGTGTGTCCAGTATGTCTTCCCTCTGGCTCTATTTCTCTGTGTTAAGAAAGTCAGCTGTGCCTTCTGATCTTGAAATTAATGACTGTATGAAGAAGAGGTCCTGGAGTCCTCAGTAGTGCACGTCTCCATTTATAGGACCTGGACCTTCAGGAGGATATCGTATGGGTATTGTTCACGGCCTGCTGTTGTGTCTGGGTTTCTTTTCCTTTCAGTGCAGGGGTCTGCACTGATTGCATGCCTGTTGTGGGCTGTGCTTGCTCTCAGTGGTATTAGTGGGACCCAGGCAGGCCAGCTGTGGGGTCGTATGCCCACTGGGTAACTTGGGAGCAGGGCAGGAGTGTTAGCAAAATTGCACAAGGCTACCAGTCCTATGCCAGATTTCCCAATATCCTTTGGTGGCTGGGGGCTGTGGACCAGCGGTGGAAGCTAGAGGCTTGAGGATATGCACAGAGCATGTCTGTGCCTGGGGACATGTGGCTGGGTGAGACAGATGAGGGTGCCTGGATGTGCACAGTTGGGTGAGGTGCAGATGTGCACAGTGTACTGTGGCAGCTATGCATGCTTGTCGGACAGGGTGCCATTGTGGTTTTAAGAATGTTTGCCCTGAGATCGGGAGGCTTGGTGTGGTGAGTCCCCCAGTGAACCCCTGGGACTGGCGCACTGCTAACAGGTTAGGTAGCAAGTGTAGGTGCAGCCTCACCCACTGGTGGGTGCTTCTATGCTTATTCTGGGAGGCTGGGGGAGAAGAATGGTGCCTGTAAGCTCCCTCATTGTTGAAGTCCTCCAACACACTCAGGAACCAGCATGAATACATCTGTCTCCTGTTGCCTCGGCATTGTGTAAAATGCCACGTTTACATTGCCTCTCTACACAGGCAGGGACCTGGCTAGCACTCATCCTCCTGGATCACCCAGTGCTGGGTCAGCTGACCTCCAAAGCTCCAGGATCTAAACTCAAGGAAATACAGCCGCTCTGGGTTTTAATGCCAAATGTTAAGGAGATTAGTCTTCTCTGGTGAGCTCCCTGGTGTGAGGGCTCACTTTCTCTGCCCTCTCTGCAGGCAGCCAGCCTCCACCTTTCTGACATTCCTAACCTTTCTGATGCAGCTTCTCTCTACTTCGGTGTGGAGTTTGTTCTGCCAGTCTTTGGATCGCTCTCTGGTTCATGGACTTGGATGTGGATGTTATGTAGTTGAACACATGGGACAGGGTGAGCTCAGGGTCCTCTTACTCTGCTATTATTAAGTTTTTAAATGTCTTATTATTTTGTATTTTTGAGACGTGGGCAGGCAGACTCATATCACCCATGTGCTTCAGGATTTGAAAGGAACTTTCCAACATGTGCTTCTGGTATTTTATGTTTTGAAACTCTCTTTAATGAAGGATAATTTACATATAACAAATAGCCTCAAGTTAAAGGGTATAATTTGGTGAGACATGAGGGTACAGGACCATGGGTACAGGACCATGAAATCATATGGTTTCTCCCTAAACCTTCCATCACGATCCCATGGTGTCTAACGTCATGTTGCTTTTGAAGTAAGGACTACTTTTTTTTTTTTTTTTCAGATATTGCCCAGGTGTCTGAAAGCCTGCATTGGGGTACCTCCTTTTCCAATAGTCTATATTCCCATAAGTATTGCAGTCGGTCTACTTTGGACTTTTGCTTCTATTGTATCTCTCTGTATGTTCACATACTTTTGTTGCACCACTTTAATGATGAGACCTTCATCATCACTTTAATTTTCACTAAATGGTATGAGCTGCAGTTCCACTTATGACAAAGTGCAGGCTTCCTGTGTTAGGTATTCAACAGCAAGCAGATATCCTGAGCACTTGAGCTGAGAATGTCACTCTGTCTTTTTGCTAGCCCTCTTCCCATCCCTTGAAGACAAGAATCTCCTTTTGTTCACACAGAAATGTGGGTGAAGTCAGTAGAAAACACTGCCTTCTCTCCTCTTCCCTTTATCTCTCAAACTCCTCTTCACTATCTTCTGCCTTTCCCTTTTCTGACTCAATCTCCCAGGCCCACTGCTCCACTCCAGTCATGATCAGGGTGTCCTCCAGCTGCTGGCCTCTGCCCTGTCCATCCCTCAGTGAGAAATCTGGAGTAGGATTATGGAGTTCACAGGACTGATCAAGAAATATGTGATCCTCAGAGCCCTCCTGCACAAGGTTGCTGTCTGTGGAGACATGGCATCCTGGGTGAGGATCTGACTCTATGTGTAGCCTCCTCACTCATCTCCCACAGTCACTGCTGGTTCCTGATCCTTACCCACCATTACAAATCAGCCATATTCTAGGGTCAGGAACCTGTCTATCTGACCCGAAGCACCAGGAGTCAGTGAGTATTTCTAAAATAAATGAGCACAAGGACTCCATGCATCTAGATATAGGAAGTTACCATCACCCCAGAAAACTCTCTCGGGCTCCTCTGCACAAAGGGTGATCTTGCTACTATCCTCCATCACCTCAATTTCTGCTAGTTTGTTACCTATGTGTATAGGAACCGCACTGTGTGCATTCGATGGGGAGTGAGAGTAGGTCCTCCTAGAAGCAAACACTGAAACAGAGACAGAACAGTGAAAGTACTATTAAGGGATACTAAGAAAAACAAAGTGGAGAGCATTGGGTGGGCAGAGAAAGCATGCAGGCAGATCTGACACATTTTTAAGATATATAATCACCATACTCTGTCACCTCACACAGTCCTCTTCAAATTTCAAAATAGTTGTCTTATAAGGCAGTGAGATTTATGAGATTTGGGGTTATTTCCCTATGGTCTTATGTTTTCCTACATGCATTCCCTCTTCGGTACTTAATCTGTGGCCTCGGATGAACACTTGAGAGTGTGGATGCATCTGTGAGTCTACATGTAATGGAATATGATTGTCTTCAGATCTCAGATGTAGAACTCTGATATACACATTCTCGTAATTATCATTTTCTTTCTTTGCCTGGTAGGGCCTGAATTTTAATAGAAAAAGCATGTCTTTGTCTTATTGTTTAAAACGGCGATTCCCAATCCCTTGGCTGAGGTGTTAACAGTCTTAGTTTAATGAACTTCTGTGACCATCTGGTTTTTTTTCCTGAATTATCAAAATGAACTTATTATTTCACTTGTAGGCAGGTTCTACAGAATGGAGTCAAAGTAAAACAATAAAATGCATATTCAGTGCATGTGAAATAGGTACATATTCTACACACATTCATGCAAAAACTTTAGTTAAAAAATTAAAAGTCTGATCTAAAGTGAAATCAGTCTGTGATTGCCTAGTAGAAATGCTTAGCTCCTACTATGTAAATATCATGAATCTATATGAACTATTAAAATTTGACAGTCAGTAGACAACTGTGTCCTACATTTATGTTTATTAAAAACTGACATAAACAAAGCCTGTACAAAAAATATTCCAAATCACGTATCACTTTGAAATAGTAATCTTGAGAGACATTATCGCCTAGGACCCCCTCTTCCTCTACCCCAACCACATCCTCTTCCTCTTCCTCGGCCTCAGCCTCTTCCTGCAACCGCTTCCCTTTTCTTGGATTTCACCTTCGGTTCAACATCCACAAGTAGTGTATCCAGAGGTAAGCTGTCTGGCAGTATAAAATATCAAATGTTATTTCCTCAAATACTCAGTGTTTCCAGTTATACTGGTTCTCTATCCTTCAAAGTCATTTTCACTGCTTTAAGATGTGTATTCATGCTGACATCTACATCTGTGATTGTTCCATGGACCTGTGTTCCATTCTTTAATTCAATGGTTACGGTTTCATGACTCAATTTCATCAAAAATCTTATGAGCTTCATCCTAGTGGTGCCGGCACTCTTTCGCAACCACCCAAGTCCAAAAAGCCTAGGAGTATGACCGTGACCATCTGTTTTTGATGATCATTTGTGTGGAGATATCTTAATTGAAACTGTGAGAAGGGTGAGTGGACATTTCACAGACATTTTGCAGATGCATTCTGTGTTCAATGTCTTCTTTTTATTATGCCCTTAGAAACAAATATTACCTCTGTTTCACAGATAACACAGCTCAGGCTCTGTGTAGGTCCCAGTGAGAATTGGTATTCTGGCTGAGACAGCAGGAACACAGGTAAATCCTCGGGATATTGTGAGAAAAGTTTAAGGAGATAGATGCAAAGCTGTAGTCAGGGTGATGCCAGGGGTCCAGCAGGGGTGGCATTTGGCCAGCCCTGAACTGTAGGTTGACCGAGGCTGAAGGCTAATGCAGGCTCTCAGCTGATCTAGATCCTGTCTTCACTTTTAGTCTCACTGAGGGATGTGAACTTAGGCAGACAAGGATTTCCTTAAGACCAAGCTAAATTTCCTATATGTCCAGGGCACTTTCTCACCCATAAATATCCAGAACCTTCAGACAACATGGGGAGACAACAACCTTTTTAGATTATCACCTAGGTGCACTTTGACAAAAATGACATTTCGGAGATGAACCCTGCACTGTGCACTGAGACTGATCCCACATAGCAGCTCCATGTGGAACTCATGCTCCCTGCTCAGGCTGTGGTCAGGAATGGCCTGCAACTGCATCTCACTGACCCCAAGACCCTCCCCTTTTCACCTCCTCAAACTCTGCTTACTGTCCTCAATTTCCCTTCTATTCCTGTGTGATTCAAGTTTCCCCCATTCCTTCACTGGTGCTTCCAGGTGGTGAACACAAGGTCTGTGTTATATAATGCATGTGCCCCATTTCACACAGGACACCTGAGGCACCTACACTTAGGGGTGCATCTCATCCTTCACGGAACTCAAAACATGTGTAAAGTGTGCACAACTACTCATGATACATCTGCCTTTGTGTAAAAATCCTCTTTCTTTTTGACAAGAGAAACCTATAGCTGACCTCATTACATGGAAATGACACAGCACATTGTACATACATCCTGAGAAGCTTGAGATATGTTACACGGTCCTCAGGCAGGTTTGCAATTGAATTGCCAAGCCCTCACAACCATCTCTACGACATTCCCACCAAGTCTTTCCTGAAAAAAATGAATATGCTTTACAAGTCCCTCATCCACTTCAGGTCATCTTACCAAATGGAGGAGGTGGGGGGGGGGGGTCAAAGCCCATGACTGGTGATGAAGGATGGTCCATAGGGTAGGACATGCAAAGCGGTCGTGGGTAAGGACCAGGCTCTCTTGTATACATAATGGCCCACAGAACATAAATTAAAGGTATAACGTTTATGAGGCTGTGTCATCCCCCTCTTTCCGAATAGTAGGATTAGCATTCTCATTTTTTCAGTAGAGCATTTAGGTGCTGAGCCTTAGGAGAGAAGTTTGGAATTCAGTTTTGAGAGTAGACAGCCATCAAAGGAAGCCTTGTAATTGGCTCTTAGTTTTAGGTTGTGAGAGATTGTGGATGCCTTCAGTCTGCCTGGGTCCAGATGTGGGCCTTGTTCTGAGAACAGGTGAGCTAAATACCTAACCTGAGTTTGAGCAAACTGCAGTTTTTCTTTGGAGACTTTATGGGCTTAAGTTGTAAAACAAAAAGTTTTCCCAGGGGGGGTGCTGTCTTCGTGTGAAGAGGCATGAGCAGGGAAGCAGAGAAACAAATCATCTACACATTGTAACAAAGTAGAGCCTGCAGAACACTTTCCATCATCCAAATCAGCCTTTAAGGTTTGTGGGAAACATGAAGCACTCTGTGAAATCCAGGGAGGTTGCAGTCCAGATATATTGTCATTCATTCCCTGCAAGTGAAGGCAAAAAGATACCGGCTATCCTTATAAACTGGAATGCTAAAAACTACAGCACATAGGTCAAGTACACTGAAAACTTTGCTTTCAATGGGAGTCGATTGTAGGTAGAGTGTGAAGTTTGGGAAGAAGGGGATGTCGAGGGATTACAGTGCTATTTGTTTCTCGGAGGTCTTGGACAAAATAATATCCTCAGCAGTTGGGTTTTCTCACAGGTATAACAGAGGTGTTCTATATGGACTACTGCAGGGGATTATGAGGCCATGAGCCTTGTAACATTCTATTATGGTGTTGATGCATTGGAGGCCTTCTTAAATTATAGGATATTGATTAATTCTAGGGAGAAGTTTTGCAGGATCGATTTGAATCTTGACGGGGGTACACGGTGGATTCTGTAAGATCAGTTGAAGATTTTGCCCATAATGAGGATGGGAGCTGATCCAATAGGAATAAATGATCAGTACCTCCAGACTCAGCTATAGTACAAGTACAGACACGGCACAGAAAAGGTGCCAAAGGATCCTGTTATCTCTTTTTGCTATTTTGGTTACTGTTGTCAAATTCTAGAATTATTTTTCCCTTTTGGGCAAAAGAAATTCCAGCATGGTATTTTTCTAAGAAATCTCAGTCCAGGTAATCAATACGGGTCGAAGAACTAAGGAGAATAGGGTGTATATCTCTCAAAGGGCCTTGATCAAAGGGAATAGGTTCAGAGGTAGGAACGTGTTGAAATCTAATAGATCCCCCCTAATTGAGCTGTTTTTGTACCCCGAGGCTAAGGCTGCTTTATAGCACTCGGGTTAGTTGCAGCTTCAGTAAAGACAGAGATACATTCATTCCCAATCTGGAGAGTAGTTTCGCCAAAGGGATTAAGACGGAGGCTTGGGAAGGGCTCCGTGGTTCCTTGGAATCCCATCTTTGGGAATTGGGAGGACACTGAAAAGGTTGGAAAGAGGGCTGCAGGGCCCTGAAGCTCTTACATTTATAACCATCGTTTTTCAATGTCCTAGTTCTTGCAGTCACAGCAGGAACTAGACTTCTAGTTTCGGGGGGTCTTTATTTGCTGGAGTTGAGCATTGAAAATTTAATAGTCTTTCCACTAGATGACTCATCTTGGGTCTGAGCAAAGTGATTTTCCAGGTTAATTAAACCTGGAGTGGACATAGTTTCCCATTCTATTCTTGGTCCTTTTAACTAAAAGGGAAAGGTCCCAGACTAGCACATTAATAAACATAGATCTAAAGGAGGAGCAGAGTTAATTAAAGACAATTTAGAGTCAAAGGTGATAATCGTGAACAGATTCATGAGGCTTTTTTGGTAGAAGACTGAACTTTCTTTCAACCTTCAGGCTTAGGAAAAGCCGTTAAAATTGTTCAGTGGAGGGGCATCTCGGTAGCTCAGTCGGTTAAGCTCTTTATCTTGTTGAGGTCCCAATGGTTCATTTTTGCTTTTATTTCCCTTGACTCCAGAGACATGTCAAGTTAGTAGTTGCTGTGGCCAAGGTCAAAGAGGTTTTTGCCAGCTTTCTCCTCTAGGATTGTGATGGCTTCCTGCGTTACGTTTAGGTCTTCCATCCGTTCTGAGTTTGCTTTTGTGTACGGTGTAAGGAAGTGGTCCAGTTTCATCTTTTGCATGTCGCTCTCCAGTTTTCCCAGCACCATTTGCTGGAGAGACTTTTTTCCATTGGATCTTCTTTCCTGCTTTGTCAAAGATTAGTTGGCCATACGTTTGTGTGTCCATTTCTGGGTTCTCTATTTGTTTCCATTGATCTATGTATCTGCTTTTGTGCCAGTACCATACTGTGTTGATGATTACAGCTCTGTGATACATCCTTAGGTCCGGACTTGTGGTACTTCCATTCTCCTTTCTTTGTCAGGATTGCTTCGGCTATTTGGGGTCTTTTCTGGTTCCATATAAATTTTAGGGATTTTGTTGTAGCTCTATGAAGAATGCTGGAGTTATTTTGATAGGGATCACATTGAATATGTAGATTTCTTTGGGTAGTGTCAACACTTTAACAATATTTGTTCTTCCAATCCATGAGCATGGAATATTTTTCCATTTTTTGGTGTCTTCTCCAATTTCTTTCATAAGCTTTCTATAGTTTTCAGTGTATGGATTTTTCACCCCTGTGGTTAGGTTTATCCCTAGATATTTTATGGTTTTTGATGCAATTGTAAACGGAATCAATTTCTTGATTCTCTTTCTGCTGCTGCTTTACTGGTGTATAGGAATCCAACCGATTTCTGTACATTGATTTTATATTCTGCGACTTTGCTGAATTCATGGATCAGTTCTAGCAGTGTTTTTGGTGGAATCTTTTGGATTTTCCACAAAGAATATCTTATCAACTGCAAAGACTGAAATTTTGACTTCCTCCTTGCCAATTTGGCTGCCTTTTATTTCTGTGTTGTCTGATTGCTGAGGCTAGGATTTCCAACACTACGCTGAATAAGAGTGGTGAGCATGGACATCCTTGTCAGGTTCCTGACCTTAAGGGGAAAGGTCTCAGTTTTTCTGCATTGTGATATTAGAAGTGGGTCTTTTGTATCTAGCTTTCATGATCTTGAGGTATGATCCTTCTATGCCTCCTTTCTTGAGGGTTTTTATCAAGAGAGGATGCTGTATTTTGTCAGATTCATTCTCTGCATCTATTGAGAGGATCAAGTGGTTCTTTTTCTTTCTTTTATTAATGTTATGTATCATATAGGTTGATTTGCAGATATTGAACCAGCCTTGCATCCCAGGCATAAATCCCAGTTTGTCGTTGTGAATAATTCTTTTAATGTATTGTTGGATATGCTTGGCTAGTATCTTGTTGAGAATTTTTGCATCCATGTTAATCAGGGAAATTGGTCTGTAGTTCTTTTAAGTGGGGTGTTTGTCTGGTTTTGGAATCAAGGTAATGCTGGCCTCAGAGAATGAGTTTGGTAGCTTGTCCTCCATTTCTATTTTTTTGGGAAAGCTTCAAAAGTTTAGGTGTTAACTCTTCTTTAAATGTTTGGTAGAGTTCCCCTGAAAAGCCATCCGGCGGCCCTGGACTCTTGGTTTGGAGAGATTTTTTATTAATAATCCACTTTCTTTACTGGTGATGGGTCTATTCAAATGTTCTATTTCTTCCTGTTTCACTTTTGGTAGCTTATATGTTTCTGGGAATTTCTCCATTTCTTCTAGATTTCCCAATTAAATGGCATATAATTACTCATCATATTCTCTTAAGATTGTTTTTTTTTTTTTTATTTCTGCAGTGTTGTGATCCCTTCTCTTTCATTCTTAACTGTATTTATTTGGGTCCTTTCCTTTTTTTGTTGTCATCAATCTGGCTAGGTTTTTATCAATTTTGTTGCTTCTTTCAAGGAACCAGCTCCTGGCTTTACTGATCGGTTCTGTTTTCTTGACTTTGGTATCATTGGTTTCTGCTTAAATCTTTATTTTTTCCCTTCTTCTACCTGTTTTGGGCTTTATTTTCTGTTCTTTCTCCAACTCTTTAATGTGTAAGGTTAGGTTGTGTATTTGAGACCTTCCTTCTTTAGGAAGGCCTGGATTTCTATATACTTCCCTCTTATGACTGTCTTTGCTGCATCCCAGAGGTTTCAGGCTGTTGTATTATCATTTTCATTGGCTTCCGTGTACGTTTTAATTTCCTCCTTAATTTCTTGGTTAGCCCATTCACTCTTTAGTAGGATGTTCTTTACTCTCAAAGTTTTTGTGGGGTTTCCAACTTTTATCTTATGGTTGATTTTGAGATTCATAACATTGTGATCTGAAACTTTGCATGGTATGATCTTGATCCTTTTATACTTGTTGAGGGCTGATTTGTGACCCAGTAAAGTAATCCATTCTGGAGAATGTTCCATGTACACTGAAGAAGAATGTGTATTCTTCTCCTTTAGGAAGAAATGTTCTGAATATGTCTGTTAAGTCCATCTGGTCCAGTGTGTCATTCAAAGCCATTGTTTCCTTGTTGATTTTCTACTTAGATGATCTGTCCATTGTTGTAACTGGGGAGTTGAAGTCCCCTACTATTATGGTATTATTATCAAAAACTGTCTTTGTGTTTGTGATTAATTGACTTATATATTTGGGTGCTCTCACGTTGGGGGTTTAAATGTTTACATTTGTTAGCTCTTCTTGGTGGGTAGTCCTCTTAATTATGATATAATGCCCTTCTTCATCTCTTTGCACAGTCTTTATTTTAAAATCTAGTTTGTCTGATATCAGTATGGCTACTCGCTGTTTCTTTTGGTGACCATCAGCATGATAGATCCCTTTACTTTCTATCTGAAGGTGTTCTCAATCCCCTTACTTTCAATCTGAAGGTGTCTTTAGGTCTAAAATGGGTCTCTTGTAAACAGCCTATACAGAGATTTTATTTTCTTACCTGTTCTCTTACCCTACATCTTTTTATTGGAGCATTTAGTCCATTGACATTTAGAGTGAGTACTGAAAGATATAAATATATTGCATTGTGTTGCCTGTAGAGTTGGAGTTTCTGGTGGTGGTCTCTGGTCCTTTCTAGTCTTTGTTGCTTTTGGTCTTTCTGTTTCATCTTTTCTCCCCTCAGAGAGCCCCCCTTAACATTTCTTGCAAGGCTGGTTTAGTGGTCACAAACTCCTTTAGTTTTTGTTTGTCTGGAAAACCCTTTATTTCTCCCTTATCTTGAATGACAGCCTTGCTGGAGAAAGAATTCTTGGCTGCATATTTTTCCGATTCAGCACGGTGAATATATTCTGCCACTCTTTTCTGGCCTGCCAAGTTTCTGTTTACAGGTCTGCTGTCAACCTGACCTGTCTTCCCTTGTAGATTAAGGACTTTTTTTCCCTTGCTGCTTTCATATTTCTTTCCTTTCCTGAATTTGACTATGATATGCCTTTTTGATGGTCGGTTTTTGTTGACTCTAATGGGAGTTCTCTGTGCTCCTTGGATGGTGATGTCTGTGTCCGTCCCAGATTAGAAAAGTTTTCCCCTACAATTTGCTCACATAAATCTTCTGCCCCTTTTTCTCTCTTTTCATCTTCTGGGACTCCTATGATTCAGATGTTATCCCTTTTTTTCTTTTTTAAGACTGATTTCTCTACTTCTTGCAGTATGCTCTTTTGCCTTTGTTTCCCTATTTTTTCATGCTTAATTATTATCCATAATTTTGTCTTCTGTAATGCTGATTCACTACTCCGCTTTGTCCACTTTTTCCACCATGGCATCCATTCAAGATTGCATCTCGGTTATAGTAGTTTTAATTTGATCCTAACTAGATTTTACTTCCTTTATCTCCACGGGAAGGGAAATGGATTCTATGCTTTTCTCAGCCTGTGCTAGTATTCTTATTATTGTGGTTCTAAATTCTAGTTCAGACATCTTTTTTTTTTTTTTCAACGTTTATTTATTTTGGGGACAGAGAGAGACAGAGCATGAACGGGGGAGGGGCAGAGAGAGAGGGAGACACAGAATCGGAAACAGGCTCCAGGCTCCGAGCCATCAGCCCAGAGCCTGACGCGGGGCTCTAACTCACGGACCGCGAGATCGTGACCTGGCTGAAGTCGGACGCTTAACCGACTGCGCCACCCAGGCGCCCCTCTAGTTCAGACATCTTACCATATCTTTGTTGAATAAGCCCCTGGCTGCCATTTCTTCCTGTTATTTCTTTTAGTTTGAATTCCTTCACTTTGTCATTTTGGAGGAAGTAAAAACATTAATTAAATAAAAATTAAGTTAAAAAATTAAAAACACAAAAAAATCAAGTAAAGGTAGCTATATCCTATGTGTGTTTCAGTCTGGTGGTTGAAAGAAGTTTGATAGAATAGAGGAATAAAGGAAATAAGTGAAAAAAATTTAAAAATTTAAAAAAGTAAGAAAAAGTTTAAAAATTTAAAAATTTAAAACAAATATATACAACAAAATAGAATAAAATTAAATGAAAAAATTAAATAGAATAAAAATATTTACCAAAAATTTTTTTAAAACATGGTAAAACTAATTTTTTTAAAAAAGGAAAATAAAAATATTTTTTTCCTTTCTGTATGCAAGAAAAAGAAAAGAAAGATGGAAAAGGGAAAAAAAATCGAACACATGAACCAGCAGACAGAATGAAATCTGCATCAAGTTACATCCAGTTTCCCCTAGAACTCAAACTATGAAGCACTCTATAATCCATACTCTAAGCAGGCAGAGAGGTTTGTGGTCATCTTCTAGGGCATGAGCTTAGAGGGCACAGCTGGGCAGGGCTTGATATAATGGCTCCATTTTCCACTAGGTGGTGCTGCTTTGCTTACTGGGCTGGATTGTTGAGGCATGTGAGCACGTGCATGCACATGCATGAGACAGGTGAAACTGGCATCACCCAGCTTCCTAGTTTCTGGCACAGGAACCCTATGCTCTCACCCACCCGCAGTCAGGTACTCCTCCTTTGTCTCTGGCTTCCATCCACTCCCCGCTTCTACACTGTCCATGTCCAAGCGGTCAGCCTGCCAGGTGGCACCTTTCTCTGTCGAATTTTATCTCAGATGGGGTTGTTTCCAAACCCCTCACTTCTGAGAACTCTGCTGCTTGGACCCACTCCGACCATCTGGGGAAGGGTCTCACTGAGCAATGGCTGGATGCTAGCTTACCCCAGAAAATGTTCATGCGATCCTTGTAGTGGCAAAGGTTCAGAGATTATGGCAAATTACAACACATAGCTGGCACCAGGTTTCACTCCACTCTGGCATCTTTGTTCCAATACCAGGAAATATGGCTGCTCTCCAGGGTCCGCTAGGACCTTTGCCTGTGGGGAGGCTGTATGCCCTCTACCAAATGCCCTCCAAGTAGGGGAACCACTTCTCCACATGTGGCCCACAGACCCCTCGGGCCTTGCTCTCTGCTATTGGGGATTCACCCATCCCACCAGAGCACCGCCAGGTATTGAGCTCTGGAATTTCCAACTCTGTGCTCCCCTGTTTATAGAGTCCTAATGGTATTGAAACCCTCTCCTTTCTCCCCATCAATGGGGAGCAGATTTCTGTTTGGGGAACAGATTTCTTGTTCAGTCCCTTATGGGTGTTTCCACTCTTTCTCTCAAGCACCTTTCAGGGGAGTGTTTTCCTGTTCTTTCCCAGGGCACCACACTCTCCCCCAGTTTCTCTGTCCTCTCTCCCCCAAAACAGCTCCTTACCATCCGCGACTTCTCTCTCCCCCACATAACCTCTCTGCACCACGTACCTGCCAAGTCCTGTGGCTCAAATAATGCACACTGTTGTGTTAATCCTCAGATCAATTTCCTAAGTTTGCAAAAATGGTTTGGTGCTGATCTTGCTGCATTTCAAGGATGAGAGAAGCTGAGACCTTCCATGCTACTCTGCCATCTTGGCCCCACCCCGAGAAGTTTCTGTTTCTCTAAATCTAGTTCAGGATGTTACCAGTGGGAGAGTTTTATGCAATATTTGGCCTAGCCCTCAGCAACAAGCATGTGAGCCAACTGATAAAAATCTGAGAAACCAGGTTGGTAAGTTGGAATGAATATGTTAAATTGTTCAGCAAATGTATCATGGTCTTCAGTCACTTTAGGGTATGCTCTAACTCTGGCTTGAAATTCAGCTTTAGTCTTATGCACATAAAATACTTGGGGTCTGTTTATTTTGATGAATTCCCAATAGCTTATTTTTGCTTTTGATTCCTTTGCCTTAGAAGATGTATCTAGAAAATTGTTGCTGTAACTGATGTCAGAGAAATGACTGCCTGTGTTTTCTTCTAGGATTTGTATGGATTTAGGTCTTTAATCAATCTTGAGTTTATTTTTGTGTATGGTGTTAGAAAGTAGTCCAGTTTAATTATTTTATATGTAGCTGTCTAGTTTCCCCAGCAGAAGTTATTAAAAAGGCTTTCTTTTCCCTATTGTATATCCTTGTCTCCTTAGTCATAGATTGGCCATCTACCTGTGGGTTTATTTCTGGGTTCACTATTCTGTTCCATTGATCTATGTGTCTGTTTTTGATCTAGTACCATCCTGCTTTGATTACTACAGCTTTATAGTATATCTTCAAATCTGGATTGTGCTATCTCCAGCTTTCTTCTTCTTTCTCATTATTGCTTTGGCTACTTGGGGTTTTCTGTGGTTCCATGCGTATTTTAGGATTATTCTAGTTTTGCACAAAAATTCTTTTGCTATTTTGATAGGGGTTGCATTGAATCTGTAGATTGCTTTGGGTAATATGGACGTCCCAACAATGCTCATTATTCCAATCCATGAGCAGGGAATATCATTCCATTTGTGTTATCTGTGATTTCATAAGTGTTTTATAGTTTTCAGAATGCATGTCTTTCACCTCTCATAAAGACCTTTTGCACTACAAAGGATACCATCATCAAAACAAAACACAACCCACTGAATGGGAGAAGGTATTTGCAAATGATATTGGGATAGGAGTTAATATCTAAAATATAAAAAGAACTCCTACAATTCAACACCAAAAAACAACCCAATTAAGAAATGGACAGAGGACCTGAAAAGACACTTTTCCAAAGAAGTCATACTGATGGTCAACAGACACATGAAAAGATCAGATGCTCAATATCATTCATCAACAGGGAAATGCAAATCAAAACTGCATGGATACCACCTCAAGCCTGTTAGAATGGCTAAAATCAACAACACAGAAAACAAGTGTTGGTGAGGATGTGGAGAAAGGAGAACCTCATGCACTGTTGTTGGGAATTTAAGTTGTTACAGCCGCTGGGGAAAACAGTATGGTATTTACAAGCAAAATTAATAACACAAATACCACATGACCCAATAGTACCCCTCTTGACCTTTACTCAAGGAAAAGGAAAACACTAACTAGAAAAGATACACACCGTTATGTTTATTGCAGCACTATTTACAATAGCCAAGATATGGAAGCAACCTCAGTGCCCATTAGTAGACAAAAGGATAAGGGAAAATGGCATACATACATGATGGAATAATATGCAGCTTTAAAAAGCATGAGATCATGCCACCTGAGACAACATCGAAGGACCCGCAGGGCATTATACGGAGTGAAATAAGTCATGCTTAGAAAGACAAATACCACATGATTCCACTCATATATAGAATCTAAAATAATGAATAAGAAAATAAGCAGAATCAGAACTATAAATACAAAGAATAAAATGGTTGCCAGATGGCTGGGGGGTCCAAAATGGAAGAAGGGGAGAAGGAGATACAGGTCTCCATTTGTGAATGGAGTAAGTCATGGGAATAAAAAGCAGAGCATAAGGAATACTTATTATGATATTAATATAATATGTAATATATAATAATGTGATACTGTAATAGTGATGTAATGAGATAGGTGGTAGCTATGAGGTAGAGTCCCTCCCTAAGGAATGTGGTAGAGGACTTCTCAGAACAAAGGAAGGCAATATGGCCCCATGAACTCCCACACACATATGCATAGCTCTGACATAACTTTGTAACTTGGACTGAGTCCAATCAGACTATATGTGTCAGCACATATGGGAGACAAAGAAGTAGAAATTGCATAAAAGGCTACACCCCACTGTATTCGGGGTTCAGTTTTTCGAGTATGAACCCACTGAGTCTGGGCAAGCACGACGCAAAAAATTGCTTCCAGGACAAAGAAAGCCTCAGTGTCCTGTCTCTGTGCGAGAATCCTGCTATATTTCTTGGGCGCTTGCTTGCAGGACTCGGGGATGGTGTGTTTCCACCTCCTTTATCACTGGGGTGTGAACCTTGAATCACCAGGAGAAGTGACCTCGCCTGGTGCCAGCAGACCACTTGATTCTTAGGAGACTAGCCCCTCCCGACCCGCTGGGGCAAGGACCCCAGATGCACAACATAACCTGGTGAGGCCCAAGAATCAGCTCAGGGAGTGCGAATGGTCAGACTGGTAAAAACCCAGGTTCGTTTGGTAGACCTGCCCCTAAGAGTCAAGGGGAGCCTGATCACATCCCAGAGATGCCTGAGTAGTTCCTTAACGAATAAGGAATGAAGCCACAACTCTAAGGCCCTGGGCACCAGGCAACAGGCTGGAGTCACTCTATGACTGTGTGTGAATGAGACGGACAGTGGAAAGCTTCCGACCTGATGAGGCAGCTAAAGCGAGTGCTGAATCCCAATCCGTGGTTCTCTGGTGACCAATATGGCTTAAGGC